>NW_009914206.1:10725-71776 GCF_000696875.1 Nestor notabilis
CCTGCTGTCCTTCCCTGCTTCAATACTCTCTTGAATATACACTACCTAACACTGGTCTCCAGTGCCAAGCACCATGCTATTTGAATATCTGCATACTAACATCTAACACATAGCTTTAATTATCCTTATGTAATGCTGTGAATGTACATTCATCATTACAACCTCCAACTCTTCTCCTGCTGAGCAGCTCCCTAGACAGTTATTCCCTTTCTTGCATTTCCGCAGTCAATTATGCTACCAAAGTATAGGCTCTTGCATCCATCACAATCTACTGTTTTTGCAGATAAAATCCTCAAATTTCTAACATCATTCTGAATCCTGGCCCTGCCCGCCAATGCACCTGAAGTGTTTCCCAATTTGGTATTTCTCTAAATCTACCTGAGAGTGCCCAAGCCACCAAAGAGGGTACTCAGTGCAGCCTTGCAGTCTGTCAGCAAAGGCTTGCCTGCTACTCCTTGACCGATTTACCATCTAGCCATCCACCAGTCTGACCATAGGTCGTGTTTTCTGTATTTGCTCATGAGACTATCACGTGAGACATGGGAACTAGGAATCATGACAACTGCATATCATTCTTTGTTCATGCAAAAGGTTTGTTGCCCTTAAGTCAGTTATCTTGGTTCTATGAATTTTATTCTTGATGGGGCCATTACTGGCCATTGGTAACTTTTTTTCTTTTTATCCAATGATTACAAATTATTGATTCATTGGCATGTATGTCAAAGAATTTAGTTAAAATCAGTCTAACTCCTGGGATCCCCCCTTCTTCTCTTTCTAAGAGAAACTAGATCCCCAGGCTGTCATCCCCCACTTTTCTGAAGCTGCACATCCCTTTCCCAAAGTTCTGTTAATTCTCCACCTCATTCAGGCAGCTCCCAAGCAATCCAAATTCAGCACTGACATGTCCAGCTGATTCAAAACGTCTCAATCTTTCTTATAAATTCCTTTTTCATTCTAGCCAGAGTCATTAGTTAGTCTAGGCATTAGTTACTAGTATTAATTAGAATCATAGAATATTTTGGGCTGGAAAGGTCCTTCAAAGGTCATCTAGTCCCTCTGCAATAAGCAGGGACATCTTCAACAAGATCAGGTTGCTCAGCCATTTCTTTTAATCATTAGGTAAATACAAAGAAATATCAAAAAATTTACCCTTCTTAGCTTCCTCCTTCCTAGATTTTCCTCACCATTGAAGGCTGGACTGACACCTTTTTCTGGTCCTTCTCTTATGAGTAGTATGTTTTCAGAATCTTGTATCTTTTATAATTAACTTTCCTTGCTGCACTTCCACTTAGCTCAGTAAACACCTTGTAAAGATCATTTTTATTTTAAGAGGCACACACAAAAGAAAAATGCAATTGCTTTCTGTATCATAATCAAATAGAGGTTTTCAAAGTTACCATGTCATTTAAATATCCCGGATCAGTAGTGACATGGTGAATGCCAATGAAATACCACTTTAATATGATACCAGTATCATTCTGCCAGTAAATTTCCTCATGTAGACAAGTCCTTAGCAGTATTCCCCAGTGTTCTCCCATTGTGAGTGACATTTCACAGAGCTGAGAAGAATAACATTGAAATGACCCTAAACCGTGATGGAGCGTGGCAAAATTGTGAAAATGCAGAGGCTTTGAATATGAATTATTTTAGATTTTAAATACATCTTTCTTTTATTAATCTAGTGGAATTAAGGAGCTATTAAATACAGCAGACCAAACAAAAAGAAGCCAGGAAGTGTCGTGCAAAAAAAATTATTCCAGTCAAAGTGAGACCACTAGGCTAACAAATCTCATTGCAAAATACCTACAAGGTTACAGCTATTTGCACACGTATAACCTAGTCTTACTATTCCATGTGGTGATAAATGCTAACTATGCACTTTTTTTCTGGGAATTGGCCTTTAATAATTATCATAATCGTATTTGGCTCTAAATACTGGGTAGTTTTTCCACTCTTGCCAGTCTGTTGCCCTTCTAGCTGACTTCTGTGTTTCCTTTGACAAGCAGTGGCACTGTGGATGTCAAACTGTGCTTGGCAGCTTCACCAGGGAAGCTGGGAAGGGCTCTGAGAACATCTCCAATCATCGGGCTTTTCCTCCTTCTCCAACATTGCAGAAAACCAGGAAACTTCACTGAGGAGGCAGCAAGTCAAGGTGAGGGTGTCTTTGTGTTGGGTGTCCTAGAGTAGTTTCACCTCAGCTGCACTAGGCAGACAGCATGACCTCCCACATGTCGGTCTCTGCAGCAAATATTCAGGATTACAACAAAACGTCTCTCTTCAATCCCATTGGAACTTTCAGACACAAAATGGGTGAACTGTCACATTCCATTCAATGAGTTCTCAGCAAATTATGCAGAGAGAGAGAGAGGAAGGTCGCAATCATAAATTAATTGTGCATCAAAGAACATCACATCTTGGAGATCTGCTCACTGGCAAAACCTTACAGTGCAAGAGCTTCTCCTCCCAAAAAATGGAAACTTATCAGGCTAAGTGGTAAACAAATAGTAATAAGCTAGGTGATGTCCAGTTGTGTTTTGAGTACTTGCAACCACAGAGACTCCACAGCCTCTTCAGGCAGCCTGTGCCAGTGCTCAGTCACCCTGACAGTAAGAAAGTGTTTCCTGATGTTCAGAGAGAACCTCCTGTGCTTCAGTTTGTGCCCATTGCCTCTGGTCCTGTCATTGGGTACCAATGAAGAAAGCCTGGCTTCTTTGTACGTTCCTTTCTTTACACTCCCCCTTTTAATCAGGCTGGACAGTTGCAGTTTTAATTGCTATATATAGAAAGCTCACCAACTTTAAACCCCAGTTTTAGAAACAGGCTTAACTACACATTCACCTGGGATGGGGCCTCTCCAGGATACCTTCCAGCTACATCAGCAGACCACTACAGAGAAGACTTGGAAACCATGGGCTCCACAGTAGATGTTTGGGGTTTAAATGGGAGACATGTAGGTGCAACATCTTCCATCCAGCCTGGTTAAGAAGTGGTAAAATTCCATTAGTTTGAATGTTTTGTCTCTGTGTTTAATCATGTTCCTTGGTTGCTCTTTAATAATAATTGTTTTGTTCTCACATGTCTTTTTTTTTCTTCATGATTTTAAAAGGGGGGGGGGGGGGAAGAGATTTCTCACGAGAAAAAAATACATATATATATTAGTAAAAGAGAGTTTCATGCAACCATAATTCCATTTAGATCACTGTCAGTGACAGGCGGAATTTACTTAAAGATATTTTCTGTGCTTTACGGTTACTCATTCATGCAAATAAAGATAGCCCTTGAAGCCAAGTCACCTTGCCCTCTCAATCATCCACCTTGCCCTCCAGAGCTCTGGGGGGAATGCTAAATTAAAATCTGTCTGCTCTGGCAGAGGTGGGTTTTTTGATATAAAGCCAGAATAATTATTCAGACATATGTTTACAGCTGCAAGGTTATATTTTGCTGAAGATTTTTTAAAGTGAAAATCTAACTTGGTTGCTAAAGGGTTTTCTGTTTAATCGCTGCCTAGGTATGGAAGACAGGGAAATTTGTGAATTCACCCTCTTTCATCTCACTCCTTGCAACTTTTGTTTGTTTAGCACATCATTTTTTTAATTTTTTCTTTAAAAACTTAAAATTTTGGGGGCTAAAAACATTTCCAAGGCATACCATTTAAGGATTTTCATTATCTTTTTCTGCATAGGAACGAAGTTACAGTTTTCCCCCTTTTTTGGCCTTCTGAGATAATAACAAATGCTGGTCAGACTGAAGTAAAGAACTACAAGAATGCCATGTCAGCCATGTTAGAAGAGTTCAATGGAGGCTTCAAACAATATTTAAAGTTGTTTTGCAGCTGAAAATTAACTGAAAATTAACCTGAAGGATGACAAATGCAGATTGAGAAATGCCTAGCTGGAATTTACAAACTCTCCTGTAACAAAAAGAGATCCAGACTTTTTTTTTTAACTGTAGCAATCCTTGAAGCAACAAGAACAGAAGAAACAGAAAGGGAAAATTCTCAAAAGGAAAATGACTCTCTTTGATGTTTTAATGGCACTTACATTGCAAAACCCTTGCAGGAACAGGTAATAAAATACAAAATAAAACTTCCACAAATGTGGCAGGATTCCACTTTGGGTATGAAACTCTGGAGTAGTGATGCATCTAAAGAAAACATCTTAGGAGTAACTTAATGAAAAACCTGAAATACCTCTAGATGCCTGTCCCCACTTTTTATTTAAGCTTGAGCTTTCAACTACCTGTGTTGCAAACCAGGTCTGGCTAGTTTGGCAGACTCTCTGTTTCCACCTCAACAGCCAGAACACCTATGAAAAAGGTACATAGTATATCCTGATTTTTGTCTCTCTCTTTCATTACTGTGTTGTCAAGCTGCTCTTGGAAGAAATCAGTTATAGTTAGATCAGTGCATCTCAGCTGTTCACCTGCTTTGAGCTTTCCAGTGCCCTGGAAGCACCACCTCATGAAGCTGGAGAGCCAGGAAGATGACGAATGCCTAGGCTTTGAGCAAGTGGAAGCTGGAAACACCAGGAAAAGCCTCAAGTTGTAGTAAATATTCAGAAAATTTGCTTCACAGAAAAAGACTCCAGAACCTTAGTTATAATATTTAAATCAAAAAAAAGATTTTAGAAGTGGTTGGCTGTTGTAAGCAGGCACCTTCATGAGGAAGTGGTCTCTGAGGCTGCTTAGCTTTTTATTCAGCAGAAAAAGACATCCAGGAGTTAGAAGCAAAAGCTAGAGAAAAAATTAGAAACAGATTTTTTAAAAGAAGCATTGCTAACACCTAAAAGAATCATGGGATGAAGTTTTGTGGATCCTCCATTCAGTCATTTCAGGACTGGATAGGTTTCTAAACATGGTAGGAACTGCCTGGGAATATAGACTGGAGAGGAGCCTGGATTGTGTCCTTAAGGTAACACATGATGGTCACTGAGGTTAACCTGCAGTCACATTGAAACAGTCAGAAACACCAAGAAAATAGCTTCCAGTTATGACGCTTGCAGGCAGAAAGAAATCACCTGGAGTCCTTACTTGCATCACTTCTGATAAAATCTTTGAAATTAGCCCACACTTTATGGGGTGAGAATGGGCTGAAGGAGGAAAAGAATATTACAATTCATTCGGAGAAGGTTTGCTTGTTCATTTTTTCCATCTGCCTGTCTCATACTACATTGTCCATAGTGGTATTGGTCCTTAGTGTAATCTAATAATCCAGAGAGTTTGGGAACAAATTTGTGTACACAAAGAAACTTTTTCTTAGTTATAATTCCTAAGCCTGGATAATGCTGTTACGTTTCTGAGACCGTGAGACCAACATTGTAACTGAGCTCATTCCAAGGCCTATCAGCTTTCATTAACACAGCCATTCATCCCTGCTTTAATCTCTCTTCTTAAACTAATCAAACTATGAATCACAGAAAATGTCTGTGTCTGTATGGCTTAAGTTTTGCCAAAGTCTGATATTTAACTCAGGATCTGATTCATGAAAACATCTGCGCACCAGTCTAGATTTGTACATCAATTTACAGGTAAGATACCTTTCTTAAAAAAAGCATATTTCATACTGGAATTTAACACTGAGTATAGAAAAAAAGCATGCTGACATTCAGTTCAGGGGCTTAATGAATCAAACCAGAGTGATTCCAGCCTTATCAGCCCCAGTTATGTGTCATTTCATCTTACACAATCATTTTCCCCACCCATTTAATTTATGAATAATCTTTTGTCACAGTTATTTTTTTAACACTCAGGAATCAGGTGGGCTGCTGTTGAGGCCACTTCCTGATGTAATTTTTTCTTATTTAATGAATTGTCAAGATGCTTTCCAGTCTTTCTGAAAGCAGCTCATAAAAGGAGTTCTTTCAACAGGAGTAGGTTTTTGCTCTTTGTGGATCTTGCAGAGGGTTTGGCCTCCTGTTTAACTAAACAATGGACATGTTAGACAGGGGAATTCCAACCTGTGGGTTGACTAGAGATCTGGGAACTAGTAATCCCCTCTTGCTGACCTTCTGCCTTCAAGGTTTCCAGTCATGGGGTTGGATTGACCAGCATTTGTCAGTAGCGAGATTTTTGAATGACAGTAAAGACTCATATGTTCTACAATGCTTTCAAGGTATCTGAAATACCAAATGTTATATTGCAAACAGGCAAAAAGCTAGGTGATCTGTACCAATGCAGAAGGAGAGATGCCATCACCAGCCCCCCTGCTTTTCAGGTCAGTGCTTCAGTCCTGTAAACCAGCACTACTGTTGCTAAACAAAGATACACCAAGTTGTACAGAGAACACCAAATCCTTGCATCCCTCTGTGACCCACTTTAAGAATCAACCTTTGAAGCAGTGTTTGCTGTCAACATGAGTAGCTAAGAGCCAGATCCAATCCATTTCCTCACTGAGAGTAACTCCCTACTCCTCAAGTAGCCTTGTTGGATGGAGAACTAAGGAAGTGTGGGACACCTTTGACTGTAGAGTAACCTGAGCTTGTGAGCCTCCACAGCTCAAATTATTGCACGGTAACAAGTCCGTTGCAATCACTGCATACATACATGAGCTGATATACATGCCTATGTACCTACATATATAGTATATATAGATATATGTGGCACACTCATCAAAATTCATGGATTGGATGGAATGATAAATATCAAGCAGGAATTTTTGCAAATGGACATCAAACATATCCTGTGCCAGCAGTGAGATTAAGAAAAGAAAGAAGCAGAGTAAGTCATGATCTGCTATGAAACATCTCTCCTCCTGTCTGAAGTCCTTCTAAAATGCATCATGACAACTCTACGCAGAGCTACAGCTGCCTCTACATCCAGTGAGCCAACCTAAAGTTCTCACAAGCCACTGGCTGCAACAGTGGATCCTGACAGCCATCTGGCTCCAAGCCACTGCCGAGTCCCTCTCTTGCAACAGATTTCCATCCTTCCCAGAAGCCTTATGCCCAGGATCTCTGTTGCTACCCCTCCATTACCTCCCACAGGTGCCTGCCACTGATGTCCTGAGAAGATGAGAGAAATTGTAGACTTAGGTAATGCCATGTAGACAGCTGAGGTATGACCATGAGGAGCTACAGGCTGGTGCAGGTGGCATTCGTTTCAACAGCCATGCATTGGAAAGGCACATTTCAGAGCTGCCTGATGTGTGAAGTTACTTTTCTTTCTCCTGGCACACTGTTATGTGCTAGCATAGAGGTAACTGGAGAGGAAGACTCATGACTTTTTGACATCTCCTTTAATACCACTGGAGGTTTTATGGTCCCTCCACCTCTCTCCATTTTAACTGGCACCACTGTGCTTGATAGAGTTGTAAAACCACAGGTGACTCAAGTTAATACCATCCCTAAGGAACAGGGCATTTGCTCATAACAGGTGTTATTCAGCTTTTGAAGTTCCTGAAATTGCCCTGAAGTTAAGGGAAGAGAAAAAATTTGAACAAAATGTGTTTAAATTTTGGTGGTGGAGGGAAGGGAAAGATACTGAAATCGGTGTCATGCAGTTAACACTAAAGCATTTAAATTTCAACATTTGAAGTGTCATGTTAGCTGGTTGTGGTCAAATTTTTCAGTCTTAGATGCTAAGTAATATGCTTTAATGTGGACTTAGTGTAATTAACCCTTTTCTTTGGAAGCCAAAAAACATACAGTTGTTAAACACCTCCTGAAATCAGGTGAATGTGTGTCCCCCATACTTAGAGTCTAATAGGCTCCTGTAGTTGTAAGAGACACAGTACCTTCTGCTTAACCATTGATGTCTTAAATCAGTTTGCAAAATGCCTCAGGTGAACCCTGTGGCCCTCAGAAGAAAATAAACAGGACCCAGATCTGAATTTTAAAGGTAAATACACAGCCTGTTGCTGCAAATTAAGTTAGCAGAAAACAGGTATTAAACACTGAATTCTCCCTTATCAAGTGATACAGTGGCTGTTCGTCTAAATTGGAGTTGTAGCAGCCCTTGCAAAGAAACTTGTTTCCTGCAGCAGGCAGGAGACAGAATTCATATTCTATGTTGACGAAGTCTAGGTAAAGAAAACCGTAACCAGTAGACCACAAATATATGGATGAATGAGACAAGACCTATTTTGAAGAGGAAACTGTTGTGACTACATAAGCAGATACAGATGGGCATTACAGTAGCTTCCAGCAACTATGAGTAAATGGAAATTTCAAAACATGCCTTCATTGTTTGATGAAGAGCCTTCTTGGCAGAGACTGGATATGTGCTCTCCATACCAAAGGATTGCCCAGCACACGTTTCCCAAAGTCCATCCACAAGGATGAACCCTCAGTCAGCCTGCATTAATCAATGCCCTAGTATGCACCAGGCACTTAGAACACGCCTTGTCTGTGCGGGGCAGAAAAAGCCTTGCAACTGCATGATGACATTAAACATCTTGCCATCCCCCCCAAGATGGAGTAGGATGACAAGAAAAATAAAAGGAGCCTAGCCAAGCTTTTTAATACCTAATGCTGTTAGTACAAAACCCTGCCATTTAAAACTTTCACTTGAAAGTCTATGCTAAGCTTCTGGAATACTTTTATTTTTCCTAATGAAACTTCTCATTCTTGTGTTCAGGACTGTGCAGGAACATAAGTGCCTGGAGCATGTTGGTACGCACAGACTCCCTTATAATTCTTCTCCTCCATCTCCCTTCTTTAGCGAGCCTTAGAGAAGAAAAGTTTCTTCAACTTTTTCAGCATTTCTGTTTACAGCGCCTGGCCAAGCCAGCCTGATCTCAGAGAAAGAAAGTGACAGTGTTCACTGCCTCATCTCCTTTCCTCTCTCTGCATGGTATAACCAGCCTGGATAACACTGGAAGCCACCAGTCTGGTGTGCATCAGTCTGATATGAACCTTTACTGATCATGTTTATCCAGCACCTACTCAGTTAGATCTGCATACCAAGCCACATGAAAGCTGTGAGGCAGAAAGTGCATTTCAAAAATGTGATTTTCCTTTCAGATAAGTGCATTTTACTCAGAGCAAGCTGAATTCTAACTTCTCTCCTAGATTTTGCATTTAAAAATTGCTCTTGAAAGTTGAGCAGCTAAGCATCCAAATCTATGGGGAAAGTTCCAGTGTCAGTCTGTAAGGCAGGAACTCTCTTCTATCCGTGCCCTCTGCTTTCTGCTTCAGCTTTTGGCTAGTCTTCAGTTTATTTATTTTTTATCGTTCAGGACAGCTTTGGATGCCTTCAGATGCCCAGAGGACTGCTGATCAGTTAATGTAATTATAGATCCATTCCTAAAATTACCAGAAACGGGAAAGTTCTTTGTTTTGACTGAAGTTACTTGTTGTTACATAGCTGGACTTCTTTAATTGATGTCAGTTACATCAAAAATTAAACCAGTGATTAGGAGATGCCCACCCAGCTGTCAGTGCACAAAGCTGCTGCTATATCTTACTCATCTGAAATGACTGCTGCCTTTGGTTGAATTTCCCATATGTAGGACATGACAATGAATGGAACTACACAGGGGCTTTCTTCATTATTGTAACTGGGGTCTATAGCAGGAGGAGACCTGTTTTTCCTGTGCTTTCTGTGGTGTCCCTGCACAGTACTTTAAGGGCAAAGGAGAAGAGCTGCATCTATCAAAAACTATGGAGAGAGTGAATGGTGTCAGGGAATCAAGAGGGAGGAAAATCAGACTAGAGCAACAGCCACACTGCAGTGTGCCAAGACCAAGACGGGAAAACGAACTGAAAAAAAGCTGGGACAAACAGAGCAAGGAACTAGGGATGAGAAATTAGCAGAGTGCTGGGAGAGATTCACAAGAAAAGATGTGCCAACAGTAACTGTGCATTACATTTTATAGATATATGCTTAAATATAAATACAAGCATTTGGGGAAAAGAAAGCCCAGGTTCCACACATTTCAAACTGACCACCTGAAAGAAGTCTACCTGCAGCTCCTCCTTGCCTCCACTCCTCATCCATAAGACAGCAACAACACTATCACCATCACCACCCTCACCCATGAAAACAAACAGAACAAGGTTTCTGAAGCACTGCAAAACCACAGCGATGGACAATACAGCAAAACCTCAAGAAACTTAATAACTTCTGCCTGCCGAGCTGGGTTTGAATAGTTCACAGAGACCACACACAGAATAAGGCAAAAACAAAGTGCTGAATGGTTGCCTGTTAAGTAAGTATTGCCCCTTCCATGTACAGAATAAGGCCACAGCTCTGTGGGAAAAATATTATGCAATGCGTTGACTAAAGCTTGTTATGCAGGGGGTAAATTAAGGGCTGCATAGAAAATTTGAACGCTATTGATACCTCTCTTCTGAGTGCTTGTCCACATAATAATTTCCTTTGCAAGCATCTTTCAACGTAATAGATATAAGAGAGGGAAACAAAATTATGCAGAGCCATGTGAAGGTCTGGAGAGAAATGAAATACTTGTTCTGTGCTCTTAGGTGGACTCTCAGATGAGCGCCCCTTGCATGGATTTTTCTGATTTCAGACCCTTCCTGTGAACTTTCCTAAAGGAAAAACAAAAAAAACAACCACACATAAATTTGTAGAAGACAAAACAAACCACTGGTTTTCTAACTTCTTCCATTTTTTGTTTTATGCATCCCCACAACCAATGGTAACTAAAAGTCTTTTTCTGATAGTGTGTGCATAAAAGGTAAATAAAGCTGTTTGGGGCTGCTTTCTGTTGATTCACCAGATTAATTTCTGAAGAGCTTGTCTCAAAATTTCTACCTGAGTTCAGGTTTATAATTATGTGATCTCAGATCCTGAGGCATCCCAGCTAAAACTCCCAAAGAGAAAGCTCAAAATGTTTAGGATCTGTGTCTATATGTCTTCATCCATTAATGTCTGTATATCTTCATATAAAAGCACAGGTGTATGTACTATATATATATTTACATTTATATTTCTATTTAGATGTATTTGTATATCCATATACATATATATAAGTGTATATATATGTGGATATAAGTGATATATCAGAACCATAGAACAAAATACTGACTCCCCAGTGCAACGCAGACCCAGCCTTAGTGTCAAGGGAAACAGCAGGGAAAGGGAAACCCGTTGAGCACTGATGTTGCTGCAGTCTTGCCCTGTCCCACCACTGGTAGGGGATGCCTTGGCCACTGCTGGCGCTCCCAGGGGAGCCAGTGAGGCTGGTGGTGGGAACAGCAGGACAGCAGCAGGTCCAGGACTGTGATGGGGACAGGGGAGGCTGTGACATGTGCCCTGCTGGTGGGGTCTCCAGCGATGCTGCAGGTATCCCTTGCTGCAACTGAACCTTCCCAGGGAAGAAGGGGCCGGGGGAGAGGAGGAGAGGCTTGGATCCCTGATTAAATTTCATACATCCCTCCACTGCTTCTCAGGTTGCTTTCAGAATCAGAAAATCCAAGAAATATATTCACAGATGTTCCCTTGTTTATTTGTTGACTCCGTGTAATTTGTTTGCCCTAATTTGTTTTTGTCTATCATGGGACTTCCCTTTTTAATTTCCCTTTCTCTGTTTACCACTCTTTGTGGAGCAGCGGTCTGTTAAGCTGTGAGAGGCACATGCCAAATTAAAAAAAACAAAAAAAAAAAGAGGGTTAAAAAAAAAAAGGAAAGCACTGCAGATTGTTTTAAGCATTGGCTGCCCCTCTGGGCCTGAAGGCCTTGCTTGCAGCCTGCACCTGCTCCTCCTCTTGAGACGCGGGGCTCCTGATCTTTATCCCCTGCCTTTAAGCTGCCTGATTCCTATTATCCAAACTCAAACAGCGTTCTCTACATTCACGCCTCCAGCACTTGGCATGAAATTAATAAGCCTGGCTGATATATTTCCCTGGAAGCCTGCCACTCTTTAACAGTGGTGTTAGATTAAAAATTTTGGCATGGTTAATGAACAGGGAAAAGCTGAAGCCAAAAGTTTCATGCAGCAATGCAAAGATTTGGGGGTTATGAAAAGAATACCAACTTTGTTCGCATTTTCTGAATGCCGTCCTAATTACAGGGTTAGATAACAGACACAACAAAATAGTCATAGCTAGAAGAAAGGACGTGTTCTCATCCTTCCCTCGCATTTGATTTTATCTGTAGCCTTTTCAATCACATCCCATTCTGCTGTATTGTGTAACCTGAAACACAGCAATGCTCAGTTGGGTTCAAAACTCAGTTCACACAATTAGCAACAAAAAGGGGGCCCAGATCCTGATATTGGCTTGTCCCCCCATCCCCGGGGCCTGGGAGCGGTGTAAATCTCCTTCAGCTTCTTGTGGAGCCTGGGAACAGCCTCTTCCCCAGTAAGCAAAGTCCTGTGTGGATTGCAGGCAGTGACCGCATTCCCAAGTCATTCTGGCATTTGGGCATTTCAGATGTTCATCCATCTCTAGTTTTAACAGATTTCATTTACAGAATGCTGTCAGCATGGTTAAGTTCTTTTCCCTAGAAATTATAGTCCTAGAAAAGAACTCCATGTGCTTAAGCACGTTCATATGTGTGAGTCATAAATGTATGTACATATAAGTAACTGGGCATCTGTATGTATATACGTACAATGTAAGAAAAGCTATCAGTCTTTCAGATGCAAGCCTTTTACCTAAATTTGTGTAACACAGAGAATGCACTGCCTGGTTTTCTGTTCTCCCACTATGAAAATGTTTTCTTTGGAAAGAAATTATCTTGAAGTTTCCCCACAATAGCCACTTTCTGCCTCATGGTTACTGCAACATGACTATGCTGTTACTACCAAAGCTATAAAAACATTCTGAAACATACTGTCTGCCAAACTGAAAGAGGTGGAAAAGAAGTTGGTGCCAAAGCATCCTTAGCATGTCACCTATGGGTCTGATTTAGTGTTAGGAAGAACACAAGACCTATCTCTTTCCCCAGCTGCCATAGTTTCCATAGCTGCAAAGTCTTGGTGCCTTACTAACGGCAGAAATGCTCTCCCCTTTTGTTCCCTGTAGACTCTGGGCTGTGCTCCTGAAAATCCCCCAAAGTACCTCACCAAGCAGCTCAACTCTATACAAAGGGCTATCCCCTACTGCAAAGAGGCTTACGCCAGGGAGATATCCAGCAGTCATTTTGCTCCTGAAAATTGTGCAACAGTGTTAAACACAACAGAAAAGAACAACTTCTCCAGCTCAATGCTCAGGGAAATCTTGAAGTGAAAGGGCCTTACTATTGTTCTACCTGCTTTCCCTCCCATGCCCCTTTTTCTCTCTGTTACAAGCATAGATTTGTCACTATGCCTTGGCTAAAGGCATTTAGCATCTCGTGGTTCTTCTGCTGCTCCCAACTTCCTTATTTCTTTACCTTCTCCCTCCTAGGATTCATTTTCTTTCTGCCTATGAAGGTACCTTTCGGAGCTGTGTTTTCCTGGTGTTTCCCTGTGGATTCCCTCCACCAAAATTTCCTTTTCCATACTCTGTAATGACTTCCAGATGAGTAAAAGGAACATCTCTTAGACATTAAAATGTCTTGGCCATTCTGCTACCACTGAGGTGGCCAAACTCCATTCCCTTTGGAGAAAAGGCCTGTCTTCAGTACTATTTTTCTAAAGTGAAATGTGTCCCTCCTTTGAGTTAGCCACACGAGGCACACCGGTCAGGCTGTTAGCTCTTCACTCACCACACTGTCTGGTTTTTCTCAGAAAGTGCCGGTGTCACACAGCAGCTAATGCATTAGTGGCTAGCTTACACTACCACGTCAGCTGTGGTCTCGGCTGATACTGTAGAAAAGTGTGAAACGATAAGGAAATTGCTAATCTGAGTGATAGAGCATGGCTCTGTGTGCAGCTCCTACCTTTCACAGCTGCTCTTTACACATGCATGCCCTTGGACAGCTTCCCAGGCTGTCTCATTCCAAAGGTCTCCCATAATGCTTCTCCTCTACATCTAGGGTCAAGCCGTCTTCTCCTGTGCTAGCACCAACAGTTGGAGGCCAATGACATACGAAGTGCATGCCGAGTATAATAAGAGTTTACAATGCTAATAACTTAAGCAGGCAGCATTTGACCGAGGCATTAAGTGTGACATGGCAAAAAAAGTCATATGGAAGCACAACTTGTCAGGTTTTGCATCTTAACTTCCAGATAAAAGAGGGTGTCTGCAAAGCATGACCTTTCCTAAGCTGTCCTGCCCAACCTACAGTATAGCTATTCCAGGAGTCAGGAAGGACAGGCACATGGGGAGCTTTTGTTCCAGAATTCTGAAATTTTGCTGAGAATCTAGAAAGATTTTTTTTTTCATGTGTCTGCAAAAGAAAAGCAGTTTGTAGTTTTTATTTTATCAGCAACAATTTCAATGAAAATTACTTCTTTGTCATCAAATTACTAATTTCCCACTTGAAAAAAACAGGTTGGAAGGAAAGGTTTTGACTTGGCCCAGCCACCAAGTATCAGTTTTTTCATTTTGCAATCCTACTTTATGAGTCCTTTGTGCACCATTGAGCTCAACTCTTCCAGCCTATGTAACAGCACCAGCCAGAGTGGGGTCCTCTGGGCGGCTGGAGCAGGCCATGCAGAAATGGTATGCGTTACACTGTAAGGCAAGGCAGACTCTGCTGTATGCTCCAAATTGGCAAAGTTATAACGTTTTCAATGTCCAGAATGCTTCCAATTTTTAACGATCAGTTACACAATAGTTTATCATAAATAAAACATAATCAAAATTAATTTATTATGAACTCACTGTGTATTAACCATAATTGTCTACTACTACTAGAAATAGCTAATAGTCAATATTATTACTGCATCAAAAGCAGAGGACTGGTTTAAACACATGGTAAGACATCATTTAGTCTTATGTAGCTCTCACCATTCTGGTCTTTCTATTCCATGTAAGAATGGCAAAATCAAAGAGGATGTAGAGGACAATAATACTGCATCAACTGCTGCTGGTAGAAACAATAATAATACAGAAATTATTTGTTTATGTGACATTTTGAAAAGAACATGACAGAAATGCTAAATATCTCTCTACATAATCTCACTACATAAGCTGTTTCTAGCATCTGAGTCAGCCATGCTACGTGATACTGCAAACTCTTCAGATTACATGAAGTTTGAGAAGTGCGGATAAACACGAATGTTATAATTGCCAAAATAAAAGAGTGTTAAGATAGGGAGAATCCAGCTTAAAGCCTAGCTTAAGAGACTGGATGCGCTCTCTTTCTGAAACAGCTTCAGCTGAGCACATTTAGAAATCTCCCTATAAATCTTCATCTGTAGTGCTGTTTATTTCCTTCATTCCCAGTAGGCAGCCTGATGACTTCATGCCTTGGAACTCCCCTATTTTTATTCATTCCCCCTCCCCTTATATTTTAGGTGACTAAAATTCTACACCACCACACCCCCCCCTTAATCTTTATTATTGTTTATACTGATGTATGGAAATTAATGATCGTAAGGGAAAAAGACATCTGTATTTAGACCGGGTTGCGGGAATAGTTGGCATAACAAAGAGCATCTGGGACCTGGTTTGCAGTATTTTCCCAGTAAGGGATCCGAAGAGGGGTATGGACTAGTGATAGCTGCAGCTTAGCAGTCTGCAAAGACCCGCAGTGTTAGTTCCCATTTCAGACCTGTTTTGCCATATTTGTTTGTCTGTTCTTACTCTCCATCCTGTCTTCACACCTCTTCCCCAAAGCCTGTGAAAGCAAGTCCCAGGCTAATGCTGGCAAATGATGAGGCACTAGCAGAACAACTGGTGCATAGCAACATCTAAGGTTGAATGAGTTGAGGAGGTAAACTCCAGTACAATATGGGGGCTCTGTTGAGAAATGGGGCTATGGGGGTTATCTGCTGAATCAGGGAAGGGGCATAAGGAGAAATGGATACTATGTGTGAAAGGTGTATATGTGGTTTTAGAGACACACGAGAGAGAAAAGTCACGGGGTCCATGTGCTAGAGAAGATAGACCAGAATCGGACCCGAGGACAACTGACTGCTGTCATTCATTCCCCTGGCCTCTCCCACATAGTGTGAGACAATCAGAGGTCAGCTGTAGAGCAGCAAAGATCAAAAACCTGGGGCAATGCAGGATCCTGAGACAGTCATCCTCACATCTCCTTATGTCCTGTGTTCACAAGGGGTTGGTTTGACTACTGGTTCTGGTATTTCTCCAGAAATTCCCCAGCTCTTCCTTTTGCTCCCCATGTGTCTCCCAAGATTATGATTGGATTGTGCTAATTTCAAGATTTTCTCACATTATTTTTCCTAGCTGGGGGAGCTTGCCTAATATTTTCCATGAGACCTGTTCAGCTGGTATCCCCTTCCAGGGGGTAGTGCTGCACCACCGCCTCTCCCAGTCCCTGGTCTGCATTAGATCCCTCACTGCCAGTCACACACGGCTGCTTTGAAGATGCAACACCAGTGCAGGGTATGAGGAGAGTGTCTCCTGAGGGGTCCTGCTGCCCTGCTCTGTGACCCAGCATATTTCAGGGCAGAGTATGATCCACTGCACACGATTGCATACATCATATGATTCGATATGCAATTTCCATCCCAACATGTGACCTAAGAAGCATCATACTACATTTCACACTTACCTAATTCCAACTTACATCTCAGCAGTTCATATTTCCTGCCTTTCTGTGGGTTTTCTTCTCTTTCTTTTTTCTTCTTTTTTATTAAGGCAGAGGATGGTTGTCAAATATGTTATCCACATGGATCAGTCCCACTCAAAGCTGGAACACATCACTGGAGATTTTCTCTGGGTCTGTCTGGGAACTGTGCACACTGCTCTGTGACAAGCTCTCCCTTGCCCTGCAACCAGCACAAAGATCTTAAATTACCCCAGGTGCTGGCTGCATCCCGCCAGATGGTCAGGGATTTTTCTCTTTTGGTTTTAGGCTGACCCAGCAAGGATGGCATGCTCCCACCAACTCTACGTGACCCACCGCAGAGCTATGTCCTTACGTTCAGGCAGTTTGAGTGGCTGCTCTCCCATAAATATGTTGCTGTCAGTTTTGTAAGAGATCTGGGAGGGGAGGATCAATCTTCATTAATGTGTGGAACAGGGACCTTGTAGTTACTGAATGATTCGGTGCACTGCTACTTCCAGCCCTGGAAAACCCCAGTTCCAGGCACCAGAGGCACCTGGTGCAAAACTCTGTGCCATGGACTCGCATCTCACGCACATTTGCTGGAACGCTGAAGGCCAGATACGCTGAAGATGCCATGCGTTATCCTGGGGGCTCTGCTGACACCCTGCCAGAGTCCGGCTGGCAGGAGCTGCCGAGGCAGATGCTTGCCCACATCTCCCAGCAGAAGTGCAACCGAGTGGTGACTCTCCAGCAGAGGGGAAGAGGTACGGATAAAATCCTCAAAGTAAGAGCATGGTCTGCTCATGAAACCTGATTCTTTCCTAATTATTTCACTTAGCACTCTTAATGTTGCCAATTATACAAGAGGGTGCAATTATTCATGCTATAGGAATTGCGACATAAAAGCAGGTCAGCGGACTTTTTATTATTAGATAAAGTTCATCTCTCCAGAAATATTCTCATGGGCCAGTCTGTGGCAGACGAATGAACTCTCACAGGAGTGATGAACCATTGCTAATTCTCCCCTGATCCATATGCAGAGCACGTTTCACCATCCGTGTCATCTTTAACATTATCAGCAAGGTACCTCTTAAAAAATCTGAAAGACCCTAAACTGATGCCTCCACAGTTCCTGCACTGGGAAGAATGAAAAATTAAAAATAAAAAGAATTAAAAGAATTAAAATAGGTGTTGTTTAAAGTAGCTTAGGAGAAGCTCTGCATAGACAGACTGAGGTGAGAGTTACTGTGATAGATTAGAGAGCATAAGATAGAGCAGAGCAGACCAGAAGTTACTTCTTTGTCCAGATCAATTAGCCTATATTCTGGCAATTAGGAGTAGTTAAAATTGATGATGCAGCCAGCTATCTTTTTGAATGCTTTTTGTTTACAGGCATGTATACAATGCCTTGTTTCTCCTGAGCAGGGCAGGAATCAAGAGGAAAGTTCCTCAATCCCAGATCTACAGCCCTTCCAGCTCACAGTCTGCCCAGAAAATGAGTTCTCTTCCCTTTTTTTTTCCAGCATGTTTCCTGTCCTTTTCTTTCCGTGTCTTAGATTTTCTTGCCTCTCTATTTCATCAAACTCATCCTCTCCTTCCAGTAAATAAGTTAGTTTCTGACCAGGTTTACAAGTGATCATGCGACTGTTGCATTTATTTGGTCCGGAATGCCGTACAGTTGCCACATTCACCAGTCTTGATCAGGTTTCCCTTAACCTCCACCATAAAAATAGAATAGCCGAATAACTGAAGTTTGGTAATGCCCAGTGACAGAGGGCTTGAAGAAAGAAATCTTCATGCAGATAATTAAGGAGAAACCTGCTCTTTGAGGAAGTCTCTGCTTAACCCCTGCCTCTTGAGTGGCTTCTGTATTCACTGCAGCAAAAAGGTTTATGTCCCTTTTGCATTTCACATCCTATCTAATGTGACTGTAGACATCTCCATTATCTGTAATTGACCTAAGAGTAAATGTCTAATTTGCTTTTAATCCTGCTAACCACTTGGAGCTTTATGATATCCAGCCATCAAGAGCTTCAAAAGTTTATTTTGCATTGTGTTAAGAAGTATTTCTTTGGATTTTAAGTAGTAATAACACTTTCTAGTTTAGATATTTATTTCATCTGGCATTACCAGAAAGAATATGCAATCTATTTACTTTGTCCATTTTCAGTATTATATATTCCACCAATATGTTCCCACCTCCTTATCTTCTTTCCAAATTAAGCATTCTTAGTCATTTCAACCATAACTCAGATGGAAGCACCTTCTATTTTTACAGCCACCTCTGCTACCAAGAAGGCAGCTTCTGCTTCATGATTCTTTTTGAGACAAAAGAAGTAGAACTTTGACCAGAATTCTGAACGTCGTATCTTATGTTTTGTGTCTTCATGACATGTCAGATAGCACTGTAGTGTGTCCAGTATTCAGCCCTGTTCTTTGCGCAGCCAACTGTTCAATCATTTCACCTATAGCTGCATATTGATCATCCACTTCCACTGAGCTCCTAGGCTATCCCAGTTATTTTCTGAATTATGTTGTACAGAAGTCTCTAGAGGTGATTCACTGCCAGCTGTTGTAGGTGCCTGTCTGAGGATGTTATGAAATACTCTCTGGAAATAACTATTCTACACATCAGGCTCCAAAGTGAGCCTTTACGATCTAGTTCCAGTGTAGACATCCAAGAGCCATAAGGAAACTAGCTTTGTTTAGACTTTTAACTTAAAAACAGCTGAGTTAGATTGGATGTACTTCATCCAGTCCTCCTTTTGCTTAATGCCATCTTCCCTTTCCAGAAGACAGAAGGAAAAGATCGTGACCCCAGCATATACTGACACTGGGTGGTCAATGTGCAATAGACCCAAAGAGATGCTGAGCACAGCAGGAGCCTGCAACAGCTGGCACTGCAGTGGTCCAAACCCCAGCAGTAGCTTCTCCAGAGATGAGCTTGGCCACCTGCCTTTTTAGCTAGGAAGACTCCAGCATATGCATAGTCCTGCCTTCTGCTGTAAACCACAGGAACACTCAGGCTAACAGCTCATATACCTGCACTCACTGCAAAGAATCAAAATTGCATGCAGACAGAAAAAAATAAATCCCAAACCCGCAAGAATTTCCCCATTACCCCATTAAACCCACAGTGAAGAGGAGAAAGGGAAACATGAGCAGCCATGAGAGGCACACTTACATGACTGTGTGCAGACAGATGTAATCTCACTCCAGTATGAAAAACAGAGAGCTGCATTACTGCAGGGATGTGCTTGAGCTAAAAACTCATCCCTATCTCTCCTCAGACCTTAGTTTCATTGCAGGAACACTGGTGGGGATGGCAGTTGTGAACACCTGCTTGACAGAAATGAGTGTGAAATTGCAATACTGCTTGCTCAGCTGTTTGACTACGTTAAGTGCCACTAAAACACTGCAAGTACTACATATATTATTCAACTTTTAAAGGTATAACGGGAACTGGCAATCATTATTGGCCTGGCCAGAGCGTGTGTCAGATTTGTTCTGGCTGGCAATAAAAAGCATAGCTATTACAATTTGAGTAGAAAAACTTGATCATTAGCTCATATAATTGCCTCATAATATATAAGGACTGGTTTATCTCTCTGTGTTCAGACCAGAGAAATAAGCTCATAATTCTCATAGCCAGTGCCATCAGCTTTAGCAGCAGACATGTATGGTATGAAAAGTCCAGCTAAAATTCTGCTCTGGTGGAAATGCCATAAAGACCTGGTGCAATGTGAACTCCAGTGATAACAACAGGAAATGAGAAAAAACAGAAAACAAAATAAATAAAGAAATTCACTCCTACCTTAAAAATACAACACACCCCCTGCCACTGGATTTCTCTTGCAGCCAGACTTCACCAGCCAGACCAAGGCTGTGCACCAGCCTTCCCCCGCACGGACCATCGGGCCCACAGTCACAACCGGCTGGGCAAGAGGTACGTAGTCTAGAAGGTCTTACAGAACATCTTCTCCGGTGTAACCATACTGCCTAGCCCAGAAAACGCTTTCTAAAATGTTACCATGACCCTTAGTAAGTGCCAAAAGCATAGAAAATCAGAAGAAGACATCCACCAGCATCTAAGCACCTAAGATCATGCCATTTGAATAACCATTATGTTAATAAATGAGAAAGTAAAGTAAGTGTTCAGGAGTTAGGAAATAACAAAATGAATGTAATTCTAAAGCTGTCTTGTGTGTATGTTTTACAATACAGTCCTTAATTACATTACTGCTGGTTTTTATCTTTCCTTCAGTACTCAAGATACTAGGTACAGGAATTGCTGTTTTCTGCTTACAGTCTGCTGTGGTAACACCCAACCTTTTCTGTCAAGCACCTACATCAGTATAGTTACACACCCCTCAGTGACAGTCACACACTCATATACTAGATCTAACACTTCCCAGAGCTTTAGGTTAACTGTAAGTATGCAAGGTATCCCATCACCTGGTTTGACAGCTGGATTTAATGCACTTGCACACAATCAAATAGGTCACACAATATTTTTCTGAGCATGCTCCAGTGTCTTGTGTCCAGTGGGGTATTGCTTTTTGGAGGAACCATTTCCCCCTCAGGTTTTGTGGGAGCAACTTCATTCCTGACTTAAGCTACAGTTAGGCAAGATGAATAAGCATCCATGATGCCTGTTTTGCTGGATTGCCAGCATTTTTGTAGTAGCCACTGTGTTTGGGCTCAAACCTCTATGTATGTACTCTGCTGTACATGTACAGGCTGTGTGTTTGACTGAGTGACTCAGGATGGACAGCCTTAAGAAGGGACCACACATTCCCATCCACCTGAGGAGTGGACAGCATTTTAGGAAGGGTGCACTTTGATAAGTGTGTCATCGGGTTTGCGTGGCAAGGTTTTGGTAGCAGTGGAGGCTGCAGGAGTGGCTTCTGTCAGAAGCTGGTAGAAGTTTTCCCTGTGTCTGATAGAGTCAATGCCAGCCAGCTCCAAGACAGACCCACTGCTGGTCAAGGCCAAGCCCATCAGGGATGGTGGCAGCAACTCTGGGATCACACAGTTAAGAAGGGGAAAAGTTACTGCACAGGAGCAATTGCAGCCAGAGAGAGGAGTGAGACTGTGAGAGTGCTAGAGCAGCTTTGGCAGGCACCCAGCATCCAGCCATCATCCACCCACCACAGTAAACAAAGAAAAAAAGGTAAAGGTGAGACAGCTTTTTCAAGCTGTACAAACATGGAGCCCACCAAGGTTTGGTTCTTTTGAACCAAAATTAAGGGGTGCAATGAAGGCGGCCCAGGACTTGACTACACAGTAAGAAATGAATCTGACAGAGCAGGATCAGAAGGTCTAGAGGATAACGATATTTTTTTGGTTTAGAATCAAAGGGAACATTACAAAGGGGAAGAAAAGAAACAGACAACGAGGGAAGATTTGAGATACCACATCTGAGCAAATATCCCAAAGGAACCTGAGACTGTCCAAATATCTAAATGAAAATTTAAGAGAGCCCCCAGTGCCAGAAAAGAAGAACTTTGCCTGGAGTTCTGACCTGTCTCCAGCACACAGCATTGCTTAAGTACCAGGGAGCACAAACAAAACTATTTAAAAATAAGGTTAAATTCAATATTCACTTGAAATGGGCATGGTGATGACTATCAACTCAAAATAACAGAAAACCTTATCCCTTCTACTCTTCCTCCGCAGCTTTCACCTGTAAAGCTTACCATCAGGCTCTTGAGATGAATCTGTGACTGTTCAGGAAGTTATGATAGTCAGCAGGGCCTATTTCTGCACAAGGATAGCCCTCAGAACCCTCTTCGGATGCAAAGATAAAGAGACTGCAAAGCACATAGCACTCATTGGCCTTATAAATTTGGTCGATTAAAATTGGGGTTATGTACAACAATTAAGTTTGGAAACATCTCGAAAAAGCTTTTATGGCCCAGGGGAAACCAGCTGGCACCGCCTTTGCTGGAAGTTGAACTGGGCAGGTAAAAATACAGAATAAATTTGGTCAAACATATCAGAATTCCACCAGCATGCAGCAGGCCAATTTGACACTGTAATTATCTCCTACCTGATTTATGCTTATCTTTTATAAGATATGGCAGTTTTCACTGATCAAACATAGCTTTTTTCATCCAAAAGGGGTCAAAACCTTTTGTTTTGTGAGCCAGAGCCTGGCTAACCAGACCTCTTTGTATTAGTATTCTGACGATGGCCCAGCAGCAGAGTAGCATGGAGGGCAGCAGTTGTTTTGGTTTGAGTCCACTTCGTTTTTTAGCCTCAAGCATCGCCTCCAGCCACTTGAACTTCCTTGAGAGGATTATTTGCTAGTCATATTTGCTCAAAAAAACATCAACACAATGTGATGCCTCTGCTTAGGAAAATAAGAAAAGTTAATGACCAGGCATGTGTCCAGGAGGGGTTACTGATGTCATTAATACTTCTTGTTTATTTAGTGACTTAAGAAACCAATAGCAACAAAACCAGACTTGTCTCAAAACTTTTAAGTGCAGACTAGCTGATCTTGGTAACCTCATGCTCCTCTCTCCTCTTCCACCGTCCACTTCCATCGCTTAGCCTGGAAAAAGCATTTGTCTTTCAGCTCTCCAGGCAACAGAAACAGAAACAGTTCTCAGAACCAAAATGTTCCTTCGGGTTGACTCACATCAACATTTCAGCATTTCAGGGAACTTTGGGGGCAGTTGGGGTCATTTTTGGTTAAGACTAGATCACTTGGGGGAAGTCATTATCAAAAACTATCTTCCGTGAAGGGGCGGGTCATGATGGGGAGGACCTGGTGGCCCAGTGTTGAAGGCACTGATGAAGGTTGGGGATGGCTGTGCTTCTGTGAGAGCAGAGAGCTGAACCAGTGGAGGGTTTCACTCCACTGTTCAGAGCACTGCCCTAAATCCCCAGTGGTCCCTCGTGGCCCTCATTGTCTCTCAAAGAAGGCAGTGGGGGTCCTGTTTTAGGAAGGCAGATGAGGCTGAACACAAACCTGCAATCCATTTTCTTTGTCCTCCTCCTGAACCCCCAGCTGTTGTGGTAGGGACTGTGGAGAGCACATCCCTGCCTTGAACATGTTTATGGTCCTACAGAGCAGTTATGAAAAGCAGAAGAGCAGAAGAGCTTTAGCAGAAGCTATGTGGAAACACATCACTACAGACCACACAGCGGTCCAGTGGAAAACACCTGAGTATGGATCAGGCTTGAATTAGAGGACGAATTTGAAGCATCATCTCCCATAATCCAAATGACTGTCCTAACTCGGTTGATAAGATCTGGTGTGTAATTGAATGATTTACTGGTAATATTCAAATAGAAAAGGCTTGAAAGTTATTATGGACTGGGACCGCAAGTCAAAACATCCTGCTCTGGAAACAACTTGTCATTTCTATGTACTACTTCTCTCCATCTTCACTTGACACAGGCCTACCAGCAATAGGCAATAGTTCCCTTTCCATATGGCAAAACCTGTTTCTTACAGGAGAAACATCAGTTTTCCTCCCATGGCAAGTCTGTCAGTATGTTCTGAATGGGACCTTTATGCATCACAGCAGCTTTCCAGCCTTGTAGACAGCACCATTTCTCTATGTCCTTACACATTGCTCCCAAGATAACAGCACTCAATACAAAAAAAAGTAAAAAGTATCTACCATAGACATTCATATGTCTATCTCAGGACATGAGAAACTCACAGTTTCCAGTGTGCTTTTCCCTAGAAGATGAAAAAATTAGTATTGTTCCTCCTTTATAAATAGAGAACTTGGAGGCCAAGTAGGCTGCCAAAACCTCACAGCAAGGAGCTAATTTTTTAGAACCAGTTGCTGAGATGGTGGGGAAAGCTCCAGATAATTAAGGCATATATAAAAAAAGGAAATGTCTACTTATTGGTAGATAGGTCACAAGGAACCAGCTGGCAGTATGCAACATTCAATATTTAAAACAGTTGAAATGTTTAACACCCCCATGCTGCATTCGCTGTTGGAGGAGGTAACACAAACAAGCACCTCTTCAGATATGGTTTCTGAATTCCTCCCTGTTGTGTTACAAAAGTTATTTAGAACCTACTTTATTGAGAGATGGTTCTGCCAACAAACTTATTGCCCTGACTATTGAGGAAACCAGCCAGGAAAGGGAACAAGATTCTAGTAACAGAAATGTTCTCCCTGCCTCCCTCCAGAATCAGTAACAGGTGGGCTATGTAGGGGTTTGTGCACCCATACCACAGTCGGGTACAAACCCGGAGGCTCTGTTTGATAAAGTTGAATAGTGAAAACAACACGAGTATGGAGGAATTCTTCTTGAAGTTTAGATGCAATTTTGGATGTACTGTAATCCAAGCCTTCAGCTGAAAGACATGTGTTGCAACCCAAGGCAGATCTGGGAGTCCCATGCAAAATAAGCCAGATTTGTAAATTCATGTAAAAGCACTGAGAGATAAATCACATATGTACCTACACAGTGAGTCCAATCCATTCACAGTGGGCATGTGGAGCCTGACCCAGCAAGCATCAGGCTGGCCAAATAGAGATTTTCATCAGTCACCCTGTGGTTTCTCATCCGCCCTTCACGGTTAAGGGTCAGGCTCCTCTTGCTTTTCTAGTGCCATCTGAGCATCCTCTCCTGTCAGCATGGGCACTGGTGACCAGCCAACCTGGCAGCTGAAATGATGGGTCAATAACCTACTGGTACACATCTGGCCAGTGAATCTATACCCCGTCTGTTACATGGAGTCAAAACTACTTCAGCACAAATCACAGAGCTCCTACCTTGTCAGCTACTTGGGGATGTTCTTCTATAATTAGCTGATGGAGCTTGTACTTGGGGAAATGCGAGTTCTGCCCCTGCTGCGACCTTCTTTTTCTGCAGTGCCTCAACACAAAGTCTGGCTACTCTACCGCAAATGTCAAAAAGCTCTAAAATGCTTGAAGTGCTACTCAAATACAAATAGACACCCTCTCCCTAGCATCAAAAAGTTACAAAATCAGCTCCTTGACAGCCATCCGGAGGTACTTTTGTCCCCAGTTTGTGCTAGGGAAACTGAGGCATGGCAAGCGTGGGTGACTAGCACAAGGTCATACACACCAGTGGGAGTTCTGGGAATAAAGCCCAGAAGCTTCTGGCATATTGAGACACAAGCATATATTTCATACCGCCTTGGCAGGCTGCGGATGCTCTCCTCTCCTCCCCGCACTCAGTGTGCCACAGAAACAGCCTTTGTTCTCCCTAACTTGCTTCCAAATGTTTCAAACATCACTTCTGCTGTGAACTGTAAAACTCGTATTCGGTCTCCATGGAGCACTTGTCCAGCCGGTATGCGGCTGTTTCTGCTTGCTGCTAGGCCGGACTTCCTCTGATCCTGAGTGTTTGCCAACTTCTCTACCTCTGATCAGGGTACAGGGTCAGTCTGGAGAGCTTGTCCTGACGGTTTTAGTTGTCTTTTGTCCATCACAGAGACTCTCTGGTCACTAACACTGATCACGAGGAGACCTGTTTTCGTTTGGTTTTACCAAAAATGTTTAATTCTGACTATAATTACAACTTTTGCCCTTTGCTTGCTTAGCAAAAAGCTAGGGCAAAAAGGCACACCAGCCCATTAGCAAACCCCGGGAGGGTCTTGAGCTCCAATTTTGTAATTAAACTGCTTGTTGGCAGAAACCTGTGCTGAACGAGAGTCAGATCTTTCTATGAAGAAGGAAGAATTCAGAGTGCATCTAGGACAACTTGTGAGCACCACAGGTAGCCATTAAACTGTTTGTGGGCTCTGGTATTTGTCTCTTGGAAGGAAGTCCTGACCTTGAAAGTTGTGTAAACAGAGGAGTTGTACAAATACGTTTCCACCGCTCCCCTCTTGCCCTGTGTGCAGTAGCGGGGATTGTATCACAAGATCTCCACACACTGATGATAAGCTGAACTAACAAGAATATGAAGAAAATGTGCCAAACCCGCAGAGGGAAATGAAAATCAAATCCCCTTTCTCGCATCAGCGTCAAATTTTTATTTCTTGACAAGATAGGAGCTCGGTGGAAGGGAAACGAAACGATTAAAAACCAGATAAAAACGGGAAAGAAACCGCATATCCAAGTCATCCACTGCCCTCCCGTGGCTGCCTGTAAAGCGCCTCCAAAGCACTTGGCAGCAGAGGAGGGCTTCAAGTCCATTCAAACACATTACATTTGCAAAATTAGTGGATTGTCTTTATGTTATCTTTCCACAGCACTTAATGCTTGGCTGTTGGCTGAAAGACCGTTTTTAACTTAAATAGAGGTAGACTATTAATAATAAGATAAAGATTAAAAAAAAAAAAGAAGGTATTTTATGTGTACAGTTTAAAAATGATGGGAAAGTATAATGTATTCATAGTTCCCTACAATTTTTAGGGGAATATAATCAAGAACTCTTGTGACAAAATCAATAAAAGCTCTTGCTATACTAGTGTTATTCTCTGAGATTAACCCTGTATTTTTCTTTAATATCATACAAAAGTCCCTGAAAGATTCCTATATCAGGCACAGATAGGATTACAGTCTTGCTCATTTTCCTATGCCATTGCCAAAGGGGCAGGCTTGGGATTGCTGGGAAGATGTGCCGTCACCGTAGAGGGGAGTGCTGAAGGTCAGCCGGAGGACAGGGCGCTGGCAGGGGCAATGTCAGTGC
Source organism: Nestor notabilis (assembly GCF_000696875.1). Classification (NCBI taxonomy): domain Eukaryota; kingdom Metazoa; phylum Chordata; class Aves; order Psittaciformes; family Psittacidae; genus Nestor; species Nestor notabilis. The sequence continues at coordinate 37,870 of NW_009914206.1, forward strand.
GCATGTAGTAATTGAGGGCCAGCTTCTCTGCTGTGGATGTCCTTGCCAGGGCAGGGTGGCAGGCAGCTGCCCCACGCAGCAGCAGGGGAATCCAGTGGAGGGATGTCCCATGCTGACCAAACCTGCTCTGGCCAATCTGTGGTTGTGAAGAAACCCCTAAGCAAGGGGATGGAGTGTATATGTCTTCCTATTGAAATAGAGCACCTCAGTAAGTAGCCAACATGGAGAAAGAGGAAGGGCTCTGGTTTCCTCTCCACCAGAAAACAGAAGAGATGGCTGAGTTGGTGACACACAGTGAAGCCTGGAGGCATTTGTTTCAGCACAGCATAGCGTCTCCAGAAAGCAAGTATGCTTGAACAGCTGCATCCAGACACCACAAAAGGAAGAATAAGTTGTCAGGAACTAGAAACAAGAGAAACTAAGGAGGCAGATTTGTCACCACGGGGGGATCCAGGAGTCATCTGAGTATGCCAGCAGTACTGCACTACCACCAAGTATCCATCAAGGCAAGCACAGGTGTCTGCAGAAGAATGATTCAGGATGCAACAGGGACCTTCCCTGCAGCTGACAGCAGTCGTTCATCAGCGAGGGTTCTGCAAAAGGAGAAGAAAGGGGCACAAACAACAGAATTATGTACATTTCCCTGATGTATAAATATGGCAAGATTGGATGGGACATCTTATGTCTCTCTTCTAGTAACAGTACATAACTAAAATCAACAACAGTGCCACATGGGCAATCCCTTGACGAAACATGTCAGCATCTTTTTTGCAGCTTCTTCCAGAAGATCTCTTCAGAGTATCTCAATTTCCCCCAGGAAAGAAACCAGGAATATTTATGGTTGAAACATTCATTGCTGGATACTTTCCTAGAAAGATGGCAGACTGCATGAACAGGAGGGTGCACATCATCGTGTGCGGGAGCAGCCGGCTCTGCTGGAGACTTGTCAGAACAACCAGGAGGAGGTTGAACTGCAGGAGCAAACTGAAGGCAAATAAGGTAGAAGCTCAACTTCAGTCCTCCACAAAGATGTTTTGCTGAGCGCAAAGTGGGTGATTTATTTCCGCTTCCTCATATATGGCTGCTAAGAGATGAAGTACCAAGTAGGGAGCACTAGATGTTTTAGAAACAGGTATATCTGCGTTAGATGATGTAATCATGTCACTGAAAGCTCATGGCATGATTAACCTGACTTGAATGTTAAACTGGATGACTATACCTTGCTTAGGATGGAGAGGCTGAGGGAGGGGAAGGAACAGCACTTTAAATTACAAACATCATTTTCTCATTTAGAGTTCTGGATAAACAAAAAACAATGATACTTTGAATATGTGTGGAACAAAATGTTGACTAAACTAGGCCAGGAGGGGGGCATCCGGGGGGCCTGACATCTCTGGTGTCAGTCAGTCACTCACATCTATTGCATTTCATTCACATGTCAAAGAGAAAAAAATATTTACTTACCTAACAAAGCCTCGTTTGCTTATGTTTGCAGTGGCCTGATGACACGAGCTACCCTCAGCTCCAGTAGGGAGGCAAATAGGCTTAGATTACAGTTAAAAACAGCACTTCTGTTTGACAGAGATTACACACAGCGAGAATGAAAAACCGGCTAAACAGGGACTTTGTTGGGCCTTTCCTTATTCGGGGCACTGCTAGACAGATCAGAATCAGGGTGATTGACACCTGAGTTGTCATTTTAACCCTGACACAGAAGTCTGGGGATGTGCAATTAATAACTGGCCCTGGCACATCCCAGAAGCAGGGAAACAGATAAGGGGCACGGTGTGAGGCTGCTGCTCGGGCCACGGCTGCCTCAGACTCATTTCCCTAAAAAAACTTTTACTCCTAAGCATCCTTCTGTCCTGAGTCCGGATGGAAACAGGGAAGTTTAACAGACTTTATAAGCAGAAATCCTGCAGGACAACTCATCCTGCTTCAACATGTTTTGCCTTCTTGAGTGACATGGTGCATATGGGAAGACTGCCCTGGAGAGCAGCATCTAGTGGGCTACAGGGATTACTCAAGCCAAAATAAATTACTTGTGACTTCTCTGGGTCATTCCAGCCATGATTTGGTATTCATGAAATTTAATCATCGACGTTTGTAATCAGGGCTGTACAAATTATGATTTTATAAAGACGCTTTCCTGAATAGTATTTTACTTATCATTTCCTTCCTCACCCCAGTTTCTTCTCCCTCTTCCCATCTTCTCAGCCACCAAAAGACAGCAGAATACATGGTTGTCTGTAGAGCTGAGAAACTCTTTAATTTAGATGATGAATGAACCTCTTCCTGACTTACAATTCAATGAGACAAGTATGCACTTACATTTGTGCAAGTAAAAGTTGTCACGGAATCTACTAATGTTTACTCCTCATGCTGAAACAAACACTCAAACAGCAAATCCAGAAGTTTCTCACCTTATTAGCATAGAAAAACACTCAGTTTTAAGATAATCTGAAAGAAGCCATTCTGAAGTCTTCAAGATGCCACCAAACCTGGGACCCTGGTTTTAGACAGGTGAAAGTTTAACACAAAATCTACCTATTCACTTTGCCAGTTCCAACTACTTCGAGACAGACTGCACCATCATTGCCGTAAAGCAAACTGTTTCATACAGACTTTGTGAATGGGAACCTGCCTGCTGCAGCCACTTAATCTCTATTGTCAGGTATCAGAGTATCAAATATGATGGAGACACCTTCCTCTGAAACTCACCCCCCTTCTTCTTCATGAAGTTTTAAATTGTACTAGGTAGGATTCTATGACCACACAACAACCATTAGTTTTCATGTGCAAAATGATTCCTCGTCTTCTGTAACCTCCTCCTAGCAAAAGCTTCTGGTTTACCCCATTTGTTTAAATGCTTGCTCTTTTCTGCACCAGCCACAGCTATTTGCCAGCATGGATCACATACATGGTCCTTTCCAACATTTGCCTGGTGCTGTCTGGCTCAGGCAATGCATGTTTCCAAAAATCTATCTGTGGATTTTAAAAAAATATATAATGATAGACAAGGCAAATCATTACTAAGTACTTGAAATCTATCTTGTTAGCCAGCTGCAAAACCATGGAAAGATTAGTTAGGAATCACACCATTCGTTCTTGTTTGTTATATTTTTAGGCTCATTTTAAGAGCACTAATATTTTCACAGCTTTCAATAAAAGACTCAAGACTTCTTTAACAACTTATCTAAGGGATTTGATACTGTGAACCACTTCATTATGCAGGCTTTAAAAAGATTGCTATTCATTCTGGTTCCCCAAGTGGGTTCCAGATTTATCCATAGCTATATAAATGGTGTATTGGATTTAGTTACGTTTTTCCCCTCTTTCTTTGGTTAAGGTTTGCTTTTGGCTTCACAGCCAAAAACTAACAATAGTTACAGCAGCCAGAAATTCGTCATATCATCCTCAAACTTTCACAACCTATTAGTATTCTGCAGGATTTCAGTAGCTGAGCTACGCTGAAATCCAGGCACTTCCCAACTCACATTTGTTAGAACATGTACATAAAAGTAAATGTAATCTTTTGAATTATTTTAATGAGAATAGCAGGGCTGGCATTGGCCTTCAGAAGGCAGCTGGGAGAATATTTACTATTCAGATAGCACTAAGCCTGAGAAGGCAGAATAGCTACAGTCCCACCTTTAAAATGTGTGACAGTACTTTACAGCTGAAATACTACAGGGAAGTTTTCTGGAGCCGTAAGAGGAAAAGCATGGGCTGCACAACTTGCACATCAGCTCAGGAGAAAGGAGGCACAAACTTCAGCCCTGCTTTTTCAAGATACGCACATTTTGGAGCCAGCTGCTTTCATGGTGATGCTTTCAGCAAACCTTCACATTTTCCGCTTCTGAATCATTTTGTGACAATAAATGACTGATGATCTTCGGCAGCAGGACCAAAAATAGGGCTGGGTGTAGAGAAAGGCTGCGGTGGGGGGAATCTTTCCTATGTCCCCAGGTGACAGTAAGCATGTTGCTCCACCTCCAGGCACCTGAGATCCCTTTCCCTGCAATCACTTTTCCCTGCTCCACTGGCTATTTCCATGATGCTGCATCCACAGGTTAAAAGGGGTGGCAGGAAGCCACGCTGACCAGAGCCACGGTTAGCATGCAGTGAGACTTGCACACTGAGTAATTCTGGTTTCCTTTGTCACAGTGAATCACTGTGTGTGAAATTACAGCAGTCTCCCTATGCATACACGTAGTCAATAAGCCAAAGCTTCTTATTAGATAATAACTGCGCTTCAGGTGGCTCCCATGCAAATGCTGCCTTTGAAATGACGGCAAAGCATGGCCCAGCCTCAAAGCCTTCCTGCCCGGGCAGGGAAAATTCAGGTCCTTTTGGTACTGTCTGTAAAGGCAGCACACCCACAGCTGCTGCAGATTTTGCTGTGAAGGACAGAAAGAAGGCCTCTGCCTGCTGACAGCCCATGCCTCCTTCTCCAAATCTTACTATTTCCGTATCACATTTCTCCTTTAAACAATTTCCTTCCTGTTCTGATAAACAAGGCCCTGTTTTAGACCCTCAACTTCCATCCTAAAGTAATCAGCACTTCTGTAAGACTCTCTAACCCTCTAAAGTATCTTTGATGCCCATCGTTTATGTCTTTCCTTTCATTGAGCCCATTCACTGGCTATCCTATATCATATTCCACTTTCTTGTACTTAGTTTCAATGCACTTGACAACTCTATCTTTCTGGTCTTGTCTATTACTGCATGTCAATAGGGATGTTGTGAAAATATACTCGTTAGTATTTTTGAAGCACCCAGAAACCATGGTAATGACTGCCAGAGAAGCTGGAGGAAATTAATCATTCTGATTCCATTGTAGGGCTTGAATCCTGCGCAGTAAATAAGGCTTGAGGGTCACACTTCAAATGAAATCACCAGCAGCTCATCATTAATTCACCAGTCTCTACCCCCCGCACCAGATGGGGCAGAGGTCTGAAATTAAAAATAAAAAAAAAACAGTAAAAATGACAGAAATGAAAACTGCAGAAAGAGGTGGCATTAAAACTATACGGGCAACTGAACTCCGGTATACCCCAGCCACAGAGCACTCAGCATTACAGCCTGAAGGCTCTTTGAACAGCTTCTCCTGTCTGAAATGGTACATCATTTCCCAGGAAAGGTATCAAAACAGGTGATGGCTGGGCTCCCAGGTAAAGACACAGCCCTTCTGGGGTGGGATTCAGCCTGAGATTAAGAGGTGTTAATTTTGATGTCTGACTGTAGGGCACACTCCTGAGCTGTATGTTCAGCTTCCACTGTCACCCATGGAGGTCTGGGCCATACAGCCAGCACAGTGGGAGCAGGTCAGCTCACAGGGAGCAGATACTTTGGCTCCACTGAGGAGCCCTGAGGCTGCACAGACCACTTGGAGCAGATCTCCATGGGTTACAACAACAGAGACACCTAGAGATGGCTAGCTAAGTCTTCACATAAAATCAAATGGCCATGACCAAGCCCAGTGCCATATCCTGAAACAATAGGACTGTCTTTCTCTTCTCCCTCTGATTGTACCACTTGTTTCTGGGATCATAAACCTCATGATAGGCAGTCTGAACCTGTGAAGAACATCGCACTCAAGGACTCATACTGGTCAGATAACTTGGATCCTATCATACCTGCAACCAACCCCCCTACAATGAGCAGGGACAGTATTTCCACCCAGGACCTGGCCAATGGCTAAACTGTTTTTTAGGCACCTTTTTTGTGCAGTTCCCTTAAGGTGCTGTCCTGGGGCATGCTTGGACCACCTGCCTCCATCTCCTCACATGGAAAATGTGTGGGCACCCTCACCCACAGGGCAGGTGATCCTTCCGAAGGAAGAATCCAACTTACCACTAGTTACTATGATTAACTTAACTTCTGCCCGGTGCCCACATGGGCCAGAACTACAGTGTAACTTCCAGAATACTTCTCACATGCCTTAAAGTTTTTGGTTCCGGTGGATAAACACAGTTTGTATTTCAGCAAGACAGAAGTTCCCTGGAAAGGAGAAAGACCTTGCCTTGACAGGGCTCACAGCTTTGGCTGCCAGCTCTTCTAGGCTTGCAATATTTCATTTAATGAAATACAAGTCCTGTATTTCACTGTATGTACATGTTTCTGACCTCTGTGTTATTGGATACATTGACATTTCTAGTCTTCATGGAGAAAAGGTCTATAAACACCGACCTCACTAGCCATAAAGCTGCAAGGCAATGAAAAGAACCTAAAAATCTATTCAAAATGGTGCTACAGGGTTGGGCCTGACTTGTCTTTTGGTTTTTTCAGGCCCCTCAAACCCTTCTGGCAGAGTCAAGGGGAGAGATGAGCAGTGGCAGAGTGACCCCATCCAGATACTGGTGGATGAAGTATTTGCCACCATCTGACGGTTGCTGAGTTGAGGGTTTAACTCACTGGCCAGGGAAGTTTATGCACTCCCCATTCTCACACTGAAACAGAACACTGCTAGTTCACAGCTCCACAGAAACCACCGACATGGTCAGAATAAGGACATGAACCAGAAAGGTATTTTTAGATCCATTAATTATAATTTACACACCAATGACATACAGCATTAAAGACAAAATATACAGATTTTCATATATATACATACATGGATCAACACAATGCACAATTTAAAGTTATGTTACAATTAAGTGTACAATTTTAAATATGGCTTTATAAACTAGTAGTAATAACAGTGCTAAAATAACGTACGTCTCATTTAAGTTCATAGACAAACAACATAGTGTAGCTACAGCATTAGAGTCCTCATTTAGCAATGTGTTGCTTCATTTTGTTAGTAGAACCTTGTACACTGCAGCTAACTGGATATATCCCTCCCCCCATACCTATCCACATACATCTTATTTCTCACTGAATTGCACACCCCAATGATTAAAACTTTGGGACTTGCATTCTTCAGGTACCCTGAAAAATAAAACCCTGTTGTCGTGGTACACCTCTACACTTGAGGAAACCTTTGTCATAAGAACAAACTAAGAAGTGAGGGAAGACCACACAAACATAGTGCCTATAGCGAGAATACCAGCACAACCAGTGATGCTTAAAACAGCACTGTCTTTTTGCTGTTGTTGGTTAGAGAGCTTAGAAAAACCCCAACAGTCACATCTTGTTTGCCTTTCTGCCCCAAATAAGGCAAATCTTTAGGCGAGGATAATCAGACAGAGGAATAAGAGAAGTGGTAAATTCTGGGTCACTTGGAAGCTTGGTTGGAAACTCTGGCTCCGCTGAAGCAAATGGCACTTTTGTCAGCAACTTCAAAGGGGGCAGTATTTTATTTGTTCTGCAGAAGTTGAACGCTTTTTGGAAGCATATGCTTCATTTCAGCTTTGGTTTGTTGAGCTGAATGTGGAAATCATTAGATGAAATCCCAGAACCCTTTTTATGCACAAGTCAGACAATGCCCGTAACGATCTCCTCTTCCCTTAAGAATCTGAAAGTGGGGCAACCAGGACGTGGTACTCACATTTTAGCATGTAGTGACACACTCGGTGTTTTCATCAACTGAAATTCCTGTGCTGTACAAAGACATCTCGTTTCTTTTCCAAGCAGCTCAGGGAGCGTCAGAAACCTCTGCCAAGAAGTACTTCACATTAGGATACTTCCATAGGGAAGGATTGCAAAAGCAGCTCTCCCTGATGGCCATCAAAGAGAGAATTGCCCAAAACTACTGAGGCAGAGCTGATTCACACTACAACACTTTTATCTACTAAAACAGAGCTATAAAGATTAGGGTCACTGACCTGAAAATCAAACCCCTGCTCCTGCCAGCAATCCATGCAGTACAGGGGAACACCTTCCCTCGACAAGGTGCCAGCGGGAACACAATGGCCCATGTTGACCAGAAGCTCAAAGCTGTGCTTGCTGCAATGCTCTGGAAAGGGTCAAACCCAAATGGTTCCTTGCCCTTCATCATCAGGACGCAGACAACTCTGTGCTGCAGGCACAGGATGACAGTATTCTCACAGCCTTACTGGAGCCACAGCTACTGAATGAGTCCCTGCACTGTCTACCTAGCCCTAACGAATACCCAAAGCATACCACAGTGTACATGAGTACCTGTAGCACTAATCAACTGCTGAAAACCAGAGCAGTCATTCAAAGGTACCTCTATTCTTCTTGGTCCATGGGATTAAACTGGATTACTTGGGTGCTCCTCCAGATCACAGCCACTGACACATACGGGCATTACGCACACCTATGCTATGTATATCCATTTCCATGCGCCAGCTACTGGGCCACCCAGTATAATTCTGTTGTTAGAGAGCATAAGCTGCTTTACTTCTCTCACATGCCTATAAATAATTTTGCAGTGTTTGGGGATGGGGAGGGTTAGGCTAAATGGCTACTTGTCAGAAAACAGATTCAAATTCTTATTCAAACATCTAAGGACAAGACCCACTTGAATTCATCCCCTGCCACAGAAATTTTACTTGGTGAGCTGCCTTGCATAAATCTGCACATAACACACTTTTCCAGCAGGCAATATTTTGTAAGGCTTAGTATCTGACAGATACAGCCCTTTCAATGGAAACAGTATGAAACTGTCACGATTACTTGAGCAGACATCACTGACAAAAGGAAATTCGTGCCTGAACTGTTGCTGCAGAAATATTTCAGGCAGTATTTTTTCAAAGAGAATATAGATCTGGAGGGACATTGCCAAGGTTTTAAAGATCAAAATGTGTGACTTGCAGTGTTATAATTGGATGGAAACAGTCCTTCAGATCTGAAACATCGGGTTCAGTTTGGCTTTTAAATCAAGCACCACATTTGAAGGATTTCTGTAGGACCTATACATCCCACCGTCTGTTTCCCCCACTCGGTAACAGTGAGCTCTGCTGACAGAGCCAATGAGGCCAACAAGGGTAAACAAATCCCTTCTGACATGACAAAGTGTTACCCAGTCAAACACTGCAATTCACATGAGAAAAACAAGACTACTTCAAATCTAACTCTACTGGAAATGCAAGCCTTGATTTAAACTCCCTTTTGCCAAAAAAGGAGCAGAACAATTACCCATTCTATTAAAGCAGCAATACAGAAACAAAGGCAGTACTCGGGCTTTGGTGGTATTTAAGGTAAAGTAACTGGAAGGAATGGCACTGTCTCCTCACCAAGATGAGGGGTCATGCTCCAGTCAGTAAGCAGGGTAGGGCATCCTGTCTGGCCACTGGAACAGTGGCATTAGCCAGGACGCAGGTTAACTCTTCCTGCAGCCACCCACCACTTGGCACGCTCCCTGCATCCTACCCGCTGCCTCCTCCCCTGACCATCCCAAAGGCTCCCTGCCATATTTTGGGATGGCCCAGACAGTGTTGAGGAGCCTGAGCTAGCTTTCCTCCTGACAGAACCACATATGATCATCTCCACAAAACCAACTCAATGCAGCTGGGACCACAGCCAGGTTTGGCACCAGCAGCTGTGATGCTCTGAGACCTCATGGACCTCTGACTCTTGCGAGGAAGGGTTCAGGGACCCTTGTAACATTGTCCCACAATGAGTGACTGGCTGCAGCAGTGGGACTCCCAGCCACAGAAAAACCTCATGTGGTCTGTGTCACCTCAGACATGACATTGTGGCATCCATCGCCCTCCAGCTCCAGCTTGAAACAGCCATCCATCCCAGCTCACCTCCTGTGGCCGTGCCAGGTTTCATGGCTGCAGAGGCTCCTGATGTTCCTAACCCCCACCAGCAGCATGGCCGGGACCTCCAGCATCCCTACAACAGACTTGTTCACAGTTTTCATCAGAGGAGGGGGAAGAAGAACAAACTCAAAGAATACCAAGAGAAAATAAAGATGCTGTCCAGCCACCACAGGACTAAAAGAATGTTGCTCTTTTAAGCAGAATTCTGGAAAGACAAAAAAATCTGTTCTATTTTGGGGGGTTTTTTGGTTTTTGTGGGTTTTTTAAGAAAATTCATCTTCTTTCCCAATGCAAACCAAAATACCAAAATGAACTAACCCTTTTTCCTAGAAGTTTTAAAGAAGTTGTTGTTTGGGAGGTTTTAATGCCATTCCCCACCCCCACACCCCCACCCCGAACATTTTCCAAAAGAAAAAAACTTGCATTAAATACTTTTTAAAAGATCTAGCAGTTAGTTTTGTTTGCAGAAGGGATAAATAAACCCAAGGATTTCCCACCAAACCTGGACAAAATACTACACCTATAAATTCCTACAGAGATGCCATTTCCTTATTTCACCTCTAGCTGGAAACACGGTCAAGCCCAAAATCAATGACTTTATGAAGAGCAGCTGTCACGAGGAGAAAACCAACTTCTCTAAGGTAACTTGAGCAGTACCTCAGAAAGGGACTCAGATGACAGCAAAAAGCCACTTTCCCTTGTGCAACCCCTTCCAGTCCTCTCTTCTTCACCCTCCCCAGCAGCAAAGCCCCTTACGTGGCTGGTCAGGATAGCCTCAGCCTCCACTAAGGCACACCAGTTATTCAAAACAAAAGCAAGAAATGTCAGGTGTGAACATAACCACGGCCTTGGGAAGCACCTACATCCTCGGTGCAAGTGGCAGCAGCTCCGAGCACACCAGCTGTGCACTGCATTGCATCTCCTGTCTCCATGCACGCTGCAGCGTATGGCCATGCAAAACCCAGATCTGGCTGTGCGCTCACAAGAGGGAAAATGACACTGCTGACTTCTGGTTAACCTGCATTTTGGGATGTTGCAAGGGCAGCTGCCAGACAGATCTGTCAGCCCTCCGAAATTATAAAGGTGATGCTGTCTGCTGAACTCAGGCTGGTCTTAAAACTGAGACTCATCTGCTGCAAGCACACCCTCCCAACGCTGAGAAAGCACAGCCTTCAAACATGCATGAATAAATGACTGAGAACATCTTTATCAGAATTTCCAACACAAAAATGTTTTTAAAGAGGAGCTTTTTCACGTGGATGTCTCATCTAGAATACCAGCATCTACATTTTTGCAGGTAGAATCTGCCCTAACTTGGCTATGAAGTTTCAAAGGCATTTCAGGCCATCACCTCTGTGCTTTCAAGCCCAAGACCTTCTTGTGCCCTATTGTTGTCCTGAGTTTCCTGAGAAGGGTCCCAAGTAACTGGATGATATCTTTCTCCTTCTGTTTTGGTTCACTTTGCAAACGATACTTGCCCACAACAACAGAACATCGCTCCAAGAGCATCACTGGGGAATTGAGATAACAGATGCAAATTCACACCCATCTCAGACCACACCAAACTTCTCAGATCTTGCTGCGGTGGTTCCCACGCATGAACTCACTGCAGACCTGCTTTCAGATCCACAGCTAGCTCAGTGTTTGCCCAGAGCAAGCGCTTTCCTCTGCAGAAGACACTCCATGATCTAAGGAAGAGAGGTGTTCTTCGAAAGCTGCAGTCATTTCAAGCTCCAAACTATTAGGACTACCAACAATTAACATTTTAAAGCAGTTTTGTGCCCCATCTGCTCCCAGAATGTATGGCACAACCAACACATTGTAACAATTTTGCTGTGGGATCCTGATTAATCTAACTATAAATCACTGTGAAATTCATAATTAAAATATTTCTAAGCAGACCACCATCAACATTTGCAGGCAAATACCCAATTGTATATGCATGTTTACAAATACCACAGCTGTCTATATGTTCTATATGCTTTATCTTAACACCAACTAGTCATGGGCAAGCAACACTGACGTAAATGCTTGCCTTCAAAGCGGTGAGTAAATCCAATGGATTCATTCTCACCTCTAACCTGCATTTAGGGAGACACAAGCACAGAGCATTTCAGCACCTGTGCAGTCATTCTGTATTTGGGGTTCCAGAATCATGTGTGTGCTATCAAAGGCACCTTAAAATCAATTCTGGTCACTCTTTAAGCACCTGGAAATCTCCACAGATGGCAGTGCTGACATAGCTGTCCCACCTCAACTGCTTCCTGTGCTCCAGCTTTAGGGACTGTGCACTGTCAGCCAGAACAGTGCCCACCACCCCCTGAAGCACCTTCCTACCAGCTCTAAAGCATCTGAGTGCCTGGGCCAACATCCTGCATTTACACAGCATCCTACGCCTAGAAATACCCCAAATTGCTTTGCAAGCTCCATGGCTTTGATGTGCCTGTTGGTAAAGAGCACAAAGCACCCACTGCTGAGACGCACCAGATGTTTAGTAACAAATCCCAATTCTTTAGCTTTGCCTTGCAATAGCAGACAAAAGTCAGGGGCAGGAAGTAAAAACACCATAATAATTTGAAAACACAGAAGAAATTCAGCCAACACACATTCCAGATGAGTGTTTGGGAGATTATAGAATAAAACTGGCATTTCCCTCCTGAATAAAAATATTCTAGAGTAGCAATTTCAATCTTTTGCAAAGAACAAGAAACACTAAAAGCTGCTTTCTGTAGGAATGTTTTCCTCTTGTCCTCCTTGACTGTCTCCAAAAGAACTGGAAGCAGTTTTTTCCTGCAGACACTGTAATAACATATGCACCCAGCGTATAAGTAGCTATCAAATAAAACCCTCCCAGAACTCTGCCAAATCATAGAATCCTAGAATTCTTTAGGTTTGAAAAGACCTTTAAGATCGTCGAGTCCAACTGTTAATCCAGCACTACCAAGTCCACTACTAAACCATGTCCCTAAGTGCCACATTACATACTTTTTGAATACCTCCAAGGATGGTGACTCCACCACTTCCCTGGGCAGCCTGTTCCAGTGCTTGACAACCCTTTCAGTGAAGAATTTTTTCCTATCCAATCTAAATCTCCCCTGGCACAACTTGAGGATCTTTCCTCCTGTCACTTGTTACCTGTGAGAAGAGACTGACACCATCCTCGCTACAACCTCCTTTCAGGTAGTTGTAGAGAGCAATAAAGTCTCCCCCAAGCCTCCTTTTCTCCAGGCTAAACAATCCCAAGTTCCTTCAGCTGTTCCTCATAAGACTTGTGCTCTAGGCCCTTCATCAGCTTCATTGCTCTGCTTTAGGCAGGAATCAGACGCTCTCCAGCACCTCAGTGCCTTCTTGCAGTGAGGGGCCCAAAACAGAACACAGGATTTGTCGCCAGTGCGATGTACAAGAGGACAATCACTTCCCTAGTGTTGCTGGCCATGCAACTTCTGATACAAGCCAGGATGCTGCTCATGTTCAGCCAGCTGTCAACCCACACCCCAAGGTCCTTTCAATACAGTATCAGTCATTTTGTTCCTCGGGAAAAAGGTGTGCCAGTCATGCTTCTTCCATTTTTGTCCTCAAAGCATTCCTGTAAAGAGAATATATCAACACAAACTAGCTCTGACAAATGCTCCACTTCCCAGAGGTTTGTTCCACCTGACTGCAGGATCTGGTTTTGAATACAAACAAAAATGTAGGTCATTGAAAGGTCCTGTTGCCCTCTGGACCTCCAGTTTTCCCATGTTTGTTTTAAATAACTCTTTACCTTGGTTCCACCTGAACATTTACACAAAATGAAATAAGGTTGAAATAGCCCAGGTAGCACGTGACAGCTCAGGCAAGCACAATGGTCTCTTCCAAAGTGGTATAAACTTCTTTCTGACCTGGAGGAGAAGATAAATCAGACTGATCCCAAGAAACAGCTTGTCTGTAAAATGGGATATGCCTGTATGCATCACTTGCGTTGTTCATAATCTCTGTACTCATCCATGTCCACATCCGAATCAAAGAGGGAGTGTCCAGTGTAATCCGTGTCAGGGGTTTGAGAAATACTGTTCCCTTCCTCATCAAAGGTTTCTGTCCTTGAATAAAAACTGAAGTCCTGCAAAGGGGAGTAAGTCTTGCTTGCTTCACTGCTTTCCTCAGATTCATACAGAGTGTTATCATCATCATGGTGCCATTCTGGCCAAAATTTCCTCCTTATTCTTTCACAATACATAGCAAGGTTAATCAGTTCACCTGCAACATAGCACAACGAGTTCCAGTAAATACATACAGCCAACAATGCTCTAACTCACCTGTTGATCCAGAAACAGGTTAGCACTGTTTGGAAATAAATTGTGCCAATTCTTTCCGAAGAGGTATCAAGTTCCAAGATCCCATTAATCCTCTGCTTGTAACTTAAAATACGTATTATTAACCTACATGCAACAAGAAAGGCTACACCGGAATGAACATAAATGCATGTAGCAAAACAACTACCCCAAATTCAACTTCTACTGAAAAAAATCTGGACAGGATACTAACACTAAGTTTTTCATAGTAAAATTCTTGCTTATTTTTGCATAAACCCGTTTTCTAAAGACAGAATTTGATCCTATACATACACGCTACACTTATTAAAATACAGTGAATTTGGGGTTTTCACCACCAGATGGCAGCGTTGTCTGTAAGATAAAATCACGTTTTCCTATGGTCACTGGCTCACACCTAATGTTCTCAGCCTTAGTACCTTACGCCTTACGTTTACACACACGTATGCTTAGAGAAGAACTCACAGAAAACTTCAAACTAGTCTATGCCTCCTGACTGTTCCTTTAGTAGCACTCTCTTGCACAGAGTAGATCTACAGGTCAAATTCATTCCTTTTACACCTAATTTCACATCTTTTTCCTCCTTAGTTCTTCCCATTTTTCATACTGTGTGGTTTGATCCTGAAAAGGGATGCAAACATGCTTTCACACGCCTGTAACAGCACAAAAGAAAAAAATAAAAGGAAGAAAAAAGAAGCATGTAGGGGAAGGGTACGTTGCTTTCCAATTCACGCAAAATGACAGCATCTCCAAAGTCAGGCTGCACTTTTTCCTTGCCCAGCATCTCCAGTAACAGCAAAGGCTGCAATTTCAGCAACAACCTGCAGTTTTATCATCAATGAAAATTCAGTGCAGCAGAATTTGGCTCATGGCCATGTTTCTGTCTTCTCATACTTCACCCAGCATTCATTCCTCAGAGACATTCGGTTTTTGCTGAATATTAAACAGGGAAAAAAGATCAAGGACTGGGACAGAAACAATTATCGTGTAGAACATTAAAGAGAAGACAAGTAAGAATTTTAAAAGAAAACAACATTATGGGATACATAATGTTTCTTACCTTTGATTAGTCTCTCTGGTCGAGTCCCTGGTAGTGTCCACATTGCCTGTGCCAGATGCCCAAAGACGGTGGCATCAACAGTGGAAATCTTTGGTCCCATAATGTACTTCTTGTCACCTGTAAATACAACAGAAAACATTTAAACATTTCTCAACTGGATGTCACTTCTCAATTAAAAAATAAAACAAAATAAAAATAAAATCCATGTTTACTTTTTTTAAAATTTAAATCACTTAGCTTAAAGGTTCACTCATTCAAAGACAGGAATTCAATCTTGAATACAGTTCAAAAGCTGTTTGCCAGGGTTCAGTGGGTGAAATCCATTACTGCAGCTTCCCCTGTACTCACCACTTCTCTAACTAGACCAATTACAGAGCCACTGCTGGCCAAGTAACCTCCTCCACTCATCACAGCTGGCAGAGCATATACCCTGCACTAGTTTTGCTGCATTTAAGACCTTCTCTGCAGCCAGCAAGTCCTTGAAAGCATGATTCTTTTTAGTGCAAACACAAAATCACTCAGACATCATTTGAAATCATGAATGCACTGAAAGAAGCTGGCCACCCAGCATCTCTTGTGCGTGCAGACCCAGTTTCAGGTTACCCAGCTGATCACATGAGAAGAGAAAGTCACACACAAAGCTTTCCTCTGCCACCATTTGTTCAGGCTGCAAACAATGCACCAGTCAGACTGTCAGCAGCTGCTCAGAAAACCTAACCCTCCAAGAGGAGGACAAAACCACAGGCAGGAGTGAACAGCTCCTCTCTTGGACCACCAGTGCAGCGCCCCTACCCCCAAACACTGGCTCTACCTGGCAGGGAACCAAGGCATATCAGGCACACAGGCAGGCAAGTGAAATGGCAGCCCACTGGGACTGGCCTGGTCCAGAGGAGGAACATGTCTGCTCCACACTGCTATTCTGCTTACATCTCTGGGCATCCCACTGCTATGATGGTCCTAAGTGGCCACACAGCACCAACAGATGGATAAATGTGCACACAGGTGAAACATGCAGTATTGCAGAGGTCAGGTTAGATGGTCGCGCTGTTCCTGCCTTATCCTGAAGTGCTATAAACTCCATAAAATGTGGTAATTCAATTCTCCAAATCCAGTTATCCCATCCCCCCAGGACATTGTTCCTCTGCCCATAATTCAGCTGGTTATTAAATGTTAGGGTTATTGCATGAGTTTAGAAGAACTGTCCAGCACTAAAATGCATCAAATTCCAGAGTACAGTACAAAGATTGCTGTCATCTCCCAGTACAACAGTGGAACAAAGCAGTGCTCAGGAATAACTGGTAACAATAAGCTCCTCTAGCCTGTCAGATGTCATTTTAACACGGAGTTAACTCCCCAGCTCTTTCACAGGTGTATTGATCTACTGTTGGAAAACTGTGTATGAGGTAAACATGTCTTTTCAGTATTTATGTGACACCTAGCATTCAGCGATCTCAAACAAAGCTCTAAAACTGGTCTCCAAACCACAGTTATGTACCAACATCAGAATTTAGCACTATACAACCAGATATAGCTGTATAGTGAAGACTCGACCATAGAGATGAGACTCAATCCATAGAGATGCTGCCCTGGGAAGGAATACTGCCATTTCCATCTTGGTACAACTGAGGCAAAGGGGAGAGGGCTGAGCTGTCCCACTCTTTCGCAGAGTGGTTCCCCAAGCACAACACCCCACACTGTCAGTTGTGTGGAAACAAAGGGCAAGAGGAGGAAATAAAGCTGGGGTTCCATAAAACTATAAATCTGCTAGGTCAATCTGCACCATATACCATGGCCTCCATGCCCATTTCCTTCTACCAGTTCCAACCTGTACCCAAAACTTCCAGGTAACTTTTATCCAGAAGACTTTCTGACAGACTGGGTATCTCTCAGTGTCTAGTTTTAAACCAGATTACACAGAACCTGTCACATCAAGGCTGCTATAGTGCTAATCATCACAAACACATCTCTGCATCCCCTGGCTAATCCAACAGAAACGTAATCACCTCATCACACCCGGGCAAATTCATACTGCCGGGGGGATCTGAAAGCACACAGCTCTTCTATTTATGAATGCATGCACCAGAGGATTCAAAAGCAGCTACTTCAGCACTGGGTCAAGAATCAAGAGACAGATCTGTAAGGCACAGGGCAGGCACAAGACCTGCACCCTTCCACAGCAGCACGTAAAGCCCACACAGGCTGCCACAGGGCATTTCAACTAGCATTAGAGGCTCAACTTCAGGTTGGTCCCACCTCTGTGTTTCAGCCCTGAGCACCCCTGCCCTCCACAGAACATCAAATGGTTTTCAAAAGCTGTTTCCAGCAGCTGCTGCCCAGCAACTCCCTGCTCAAAATCCCCATTTATCCAAAAGCCTGAGGCAGGCACACAGCTGAGAAGGCACCAACAGATTTATGGGCACTGCTCACTGACTTGCATCTTAATAAATGATCAACCAAATGTATATCCTTATATATTGCTAGTTCATATGCCCGCTTCCCCCCCATCTTCCTTACACTTCTACCAGGCAGCAAGGAACTTCTACAGCACGAGGAAATTACATTTGTGGTTTAGAGACTGCATGACAAAGAGCAAGATGGTATCAAGGGGGCAGGCTTATCCACCACACGAGGTTTAGGCCAATTTTCCACATTTATAAGAGATCTGGAGAAGTCTGTTAGGGAAGTAGGTACGTAAGAAAAATGATTCTCAGAAATTACAAAGAAAGAAAAAGCCGCACCCAAGATGTGACTGGGAATGTCAAAATGAGCGTCACAAGATCTGGCAGCTGCCAAGTTATCATTCTCTGGAAGCAACTCTTAGAATTTAAAAGTTATTCTTGTTCCCATGAGAATGGGCTCTGTTAAAAAATGGGGAGTATTAATCAATCTGATATGCCTGATGACTGACAGCTACAGTTTGGCACATGGAGCTATGCTGCATGACAGGCATCCTTTGTAAGCTCATAAGATTGCCCTCTAATTAACAGCCAAAATCCCAACTGCTTCCTCTTCTGGGAAAATACATCAGCACATGTACGGGGAAGGGAATCTTACAAAGATTCTTGTAGAGTCAGTAGGCTGACTGACTGCCTTCTCCTTTCCCCTATGAAACAAGGGTGTCTCCAGTCAGGCTAGAAGACCTCATCCCACCTCCTGTTCCCACTCCAGGATAGCACATGGAGACCACAGTTACTAGATCCAACCATAAACAGCTGGCTGGAGAAAACCTGAGCAGGCTGACATTAATGAAAAATCAAGACAATTATAGAGGCAGACAAATGCAGGAATAATCAAAAGGGCTAATACAACGATTCACTTAACTGCACACTGACTAACCCAACATCCATTTCAGAAGGCAAGATGAAAAAAATGCACAATATTCAGCTGTTAATGTAGTAAAATAACAGGTACACAGCAGATGCCCATCAAGGCTTTTTGAAGCACACAAAGCACAACGTTCTCATCAATAATCTGGAAGTAAACATAAAACCTCTGCTGATAATATACGCAGACCATTTTAAAAAAATTATATAGTGAAGAAAACACCTTATCCTTGAGGATTTCCAGTGATTTTTCCCACAAAAACCAGGAGAGACCAATTACAGCATTGCCCTTCACGAGGAGATGACCCAGGCCACCCAGGGAGGGAGCAGAAACCAGGAGGAGCATCTGCCTGCAGGCTGGAATCGGACAAACTCCAATTTGAACAGGTCAGATTTTGAGCAAGATTTTGGTGGTGAACAACATCTGCCACCACTTGCTAATGAAAGTGATGGCACCTCCCCCTGCTGAAATCTTGTAATTAAAACTGGATGAAAGACGTAACTCCAGTCAAAAAAGACACGGGCCTCAGGACAGCAACCAAGCAGTCCAATTCCGAGATCTATCTAGATTTCATGTTCCCTTTTGAACTCCAAACTTTACAAATCTGAGTGTCTGTATAGACTCCAGAGACAGAAGGATGCAGACTTCAAATAACCAAACCAAGAGGCTCCTACAGGTACTCGGGAACATGTTTCAGTTTTCTCTTGAAGGCTATGTCTCTTCTAGGCGGACAGGGATGACTTCAGCACGGACACATTCACTGCTGCTCCATTCAGCCTGCCAGCATTGTCTATCCAGAACTAACGGGTTCTGTTGAGCTCCCAAGTCATAGATTGAACTCCCTTCAGCTTCCATCCCCATTCCTCTTTGTGATGTACATGGAACCATACAGCGCCAACTTTGAAGCTATGGCAACAGTAGCTCCACAGTTGAGGACACCTTGAGCTGGCCACAGCTCTGCAGCAGATGCGCCCAGACCTCTTCTAAAATGAGCTGCTGCCTCCCTTCCTCCCCCAGAAAGAAAAGGGACCTCAAACTCCACGTTTTCTTTGAGAAGGCACCAGAGTAGGTAACTTTTTTTGTTAACAAACAAAATACAGCAAGAGAAAGCACTGACAGAAGAGCTGTCAACGATTCTTCCCCTTGCCTAATGCATCCCTTGCATTGTACTGATGCATCACGTGTCTTTTTTTCACTTTGCTCCTAATCCAGCGGATTCGCAGGTTTGTTTCAGAAAACAAAGTTATGGAAAACTCTACACAACCCCATCTAGGTTCTCCTTTCCAAAACACCTTGGAAGTCCAGAAGCATCTCTCTTCCTCTCCCTTCTGAGCAAGCACTCAGTTTCTGCCTTCTGCTGGGCTCTCCTCACCTTGCTCCCTTCATCCATTCCACCTGTTTCGAGCACAGGGTTCCTACCCTCCACTCAGCCACCTCTTTAAAGCAATCACAAAAGGGAACAAAGTAGCCACACAGGTACCATCTCTTATGGTTCCTCGTGCAAGAGAGGGACATGCTCAAGGGAAGAAACAACCTGCTCCAAACCAACTCCTCAAAATGCAAATTTTACACAAAAGCACAAGATGGTTAGCTCTCAGCACACTGCATAGGGAGAAACACAGTGTAGATAGCTCCAGTGCAGATTTCAAGCCTGAGCTATGCAACAGAAACAAGGCCCATGCAGTTCTAGCTGAGGCCAACCTTAAGACTAACCCCATGGGATCCACTCATGGCAACCAAGAAGCTTAAAACCACCTATTTTAATAACACAGACCCATCTCCTACAAGAAGCTTTGAATAAAGCTGCTAACACCAACCAAATACAAAGTCTAGCTTATCAGCATCTGCAAAGGGTTTCAAATGGCAGCGTCCTAACAATCCTATCAAACACCTATGAGTCTCATGAAGAAAAATGAGCCCCCCACCCAAATATAAGTAAGTTTCATTTGCAGAACTAAACACTATGTTTCCCTACAAAAAGCTCTTCTAAAATAACAGGCCACTTTCTGCTCCTCTAGATACACGTACCTGGTGCCACTTACTCCTCTAAACAGACAACTTGGTGGCAAACATCAGGGAAAGAAACACTGTCCCTGCCAGAGTTAGGGTGGCACTGCATGACAACAGCAGTGTGGACTCTGCCTACTGACAAAATGAGATTATTTGTGTACACAATCAAGCTGCCAGTTGATTCCATCCTGCAGACAGTGGGCTGCAAACGAACAGCACGCAAGTAATTCGCTGTATGTTACCCAGGAGGCTTGCTAGAGTCCGCATGTCCTTCTCCATCAGCGTGTACATCTCCTCCTCTGAGAAGCGGCCAATGCCATGGCCAAACATCTCCCGCTTCACGATCCCTTTGGTCAGATGACACAGGATCCATTTCAGCAAGTCGCTGAAGGGGCCAAAAAGCGAAACCATCTTCTGAGTCTCATGAAGATTTTCCACCCACTGGCAATAAGTTAAAGTCCTAGAAGAATGCAAAAATAAGTTACAGTGGTGCAATACCCAGACAGCCCATGACTCCCCTGCAAGGGCTCACACTTTGCGGTATTTAAGCAGGCTGCCCAGTGCTTATTTTCTCAGTAAATCATCACTTCAAAAGCAAATGAGATTCACATTGAAATATAAAATAAAAGTTCGCATAACAAAGTGCAGTGCCAAAAGCATTATTAGCTATAGATGACTGACTGCACAGACCTGGGGAAACAACAACAAAACAGCCCACAAAGAAACCAGTCTTTCGTACAAACATAACTTGTTTTCTATACTGCTGAAACATGGCCAAGCAGCAACTGTGCCCCAACATAAATATTGTAGCAGTCATTTTTCAGATCTCTGCTCTCCTCAGAAACTTACATGACACCATCTTTTAAAATCAAATTTAAAAAGCGAAGGGGTGGTGGTTATTGGGTTGGTTTTGTCCTGTATTTCCTCTCTTCAAAATGTTGATTTTAACAGCAAGACATTTCTAAAGGACTCTGTTGTATTTTGGGCTGCATTTCAGCTGGACTGAATGACAAATATATTTCTTCGAAAGGTCTTTTTTACAAAAATTCATCTTACCAGCTGAAATTTTTATTTCCTATGTGAAATTTTGTTCTTTACTAATATCATAGGCAAACAAAAAACTGATTTGCTGCTGTCACTACTCAAGAAGCTTAGGAAAACAAACCAAGCATTAACTTTCTGAATATCTAGCATCTTCTGACATTATGAGGAAAACAAAAGGACCACCTGAATTCTGCCACCAAATTCAAGGAATGTTGGAAAAAGGACTAAAAATATCTCAAAGTAGACATCACAAACATATGAAGCCAACACAGGCCCACAAACACTGCAAGTTGATACCCATATTCTATTGTGTTTATATCAGTTTCCAAACTGAAAAATCTAAATCTGGACTTACATATTTGAGATCATATAAAAACAGGCTCACAGAGACATAATAAAATAGTGAAGCTGGACCAAAAAGTTGAAATATCAAAAGTTGCAAGTTCATGTATGCAATTATGTTAAATACTAACTTAATAAACACATTTCCATTTCCAATAGGATTAGAGCTCCTTTTTTTTTTTTTTTAGTTTGGAACACGATTTCTAATTGCATTTCATCTCCTTAGTGCTGGTATGAATCACCTAATTCAATTTAAACAAAAAACCAGTAGCATCTCCTGGACAACTCCTGTGAGTTTCTGTTTTAAATCTAACTCCTGTATGTCATGAACAGAAGCTGAATTCATCATTACCACCAGAGAACAACTATGTTTACACCACAAAAATGTTCTTATCTTCAAGTTTCCACAGATTCTTTATATGAATTACTAATAACAAGAAGTAAAAGGAGAGTATTTGGCATAACAGCAAATCCACTTACAGCTCAAATTTAGAATGCTCCCAACAGAGCGAGTGAAAGGCACTTTAATTCTATTTAAAATTGTCCACTGCAGAACAATGCCTTCTGCTCAAATTGATTTCATTAAAGTCAGAAACAGAGAGGCATGTGCAGGTTTTGCTGCAAATGCATGAACACTGAAGAACAAAATACACCTGCTATGTTACTGATGGCTTTACTCTCAACAGAGGTTTTCTCCATAATCACTTGTGCTATATTAATGACAAAAGCATCCCACTGACACTTCACACGCTTCAGTAACACTCTTCCAACTGGGGGTGTCCTGCACAATCCTTGTTTTTTACAATGGATGGATCAACTCAAGTCATTGAGCTGGTTTCAGCACAGCAGAGTTTGAAACAAAGCCAGAGTTAGTGAGAGGCACTAGCACAAAAATGGGAATGTGAAGCCAGCAAGCAGAGGAGTAAACAGCTACTGAAACTCCAGAAGTATAAATTTTGTCTAGAAAATGTGGTGTGAGATTACCTTGTTCCATGATCAGAGGTAAAACACGATTTAAGAAGGACGAAGAGGATACTGGACTGAAAGCATAAGGGTGCTATGTTCTACCATAGAGCAGAACATTTCAGTAGTCATGTTTCACGGGCCTGGGATAGGACAAAGTCCCTTGGGCAGGTACAGCTCTGAATAGGAATTAAAACTCTGGTTTTGATTGGAACACTGGGAAATAATTACAAATACTATCTATATCTCCGAGTTATTATTTGTTGCTTGAATAAGCTAAGAAAAACTTCCTCTCTGAGAGTACTGCTGTGTGTCTCACTGCAAAGACCCTCCTTCCCCAGCATGGACCCGACCAGCTTCACCTGGCAACTCTGCAACACAACTTAGTTGCTTTAGCACAACAGGCCTGGCCATGGAAGGGACAAGACAACGGCAAAACAAAACAGAAAAAGAAGACAGGAGACTCTGCTTCAGCATTTTTTAAAGAGTCGCTCCAGTTGACCAAGACTAACTTGGCCCTATGAGCTTGTTATCGCTATTGTTCACTCCAGCCACACCAGCAAGCTGGCACTGCACCAAGAATGATCAGCTATGTCCAGGATGGTTTTAATTTCATGAGACAGGATTAACAAGGTTTCCCACAAAGCTAATTAGCCTATAAAGTAAAAATACAAGCGCTTGCTTGCTCTGGGGGAGGTGGTCTTTGTGTCTGGAAGAGGTAGAGACCAGATCAAGCTTTTAACAATCAGGACACCAGTGTAGGAAGAGCAGAACTGCACAGGATCTAGGTAATCCTGCTTAGGCTAAACTGTCAAACACAGTCTTAGACATCTACTTGTCATTTTGAATTCGTCAAGTTGTCTCATGTTCCAAATCTCAAATTTATATGAGCAATGAAGGCAGCTAAATAGACAACCACAGAGTTTACTTCTAAAACTTTATAGTTCTGAGCAGGCAAAAGCAAAGAAAACAGTAAGTTCAGATTCAAGAGTTATGAACATTTTTAGAACTGGCTTTAGAAGCACTTTGTTAAAAGAATTCTATTCAAAGGCTCATTAATCTGTGCTTCCTACCAAAACATGCTCCCACCTACACGCCTCTGCTCAGACTACATTACTAGAGTACTATCAACACTACAATAGGTTAAGGAAATGCCAGAAATCAGATAGTCGACATAACCTGCTTCAGCATAACTATACATTTTAAGCTACAGTTAGTATTTATAGGATGACATAATTACTTTAAATAATGTCCTGAACTGAGCATTTTAGGAAGCATTAAGAGTCCCATTTGTGCCAGCACATCTGTACAAATTTTAAGAGTATAAATAAACCAATAATGCTTTAAAGAGCAATGCTGTGGAGGTGAAGCAAATCCGAAGACTACATGTAACAGCAGCTTTGGCCTCAATACAAAAATCAGGAGAGGGGATGGAGAAAGTGACTCATCAGTAGCTGCTTGCTTGATTTTCCCCCAACTGTCTGAAAATCAAGAAAAGGGGGAGGTGTTCACAAGGATGTGAACTGGGGGTTATTTTTCCTATCTGAACCTGTGCAGACTGGAATTTCTTGATATACAAAAGGATTATAACAAATTCATTCCAGTCAACTGTAGAAACCCCACCTGCTGTGCCAGAGCAACTGGCTTTTAAGTCACGTGAGACATTCAAGCCTCATCATTAATAGCAGGAGAGACATCACTCTTACAATTGGCTTGATGTATTTAAACATTTATACTATAAACAAATTTTATGTTTAATAGGTGGCGAGTCTGAATACCAAAGTCAGATTTATTTGTATTCCCATACCATGCTTTTCCTGTACTTCAAGCATTCACCACATATGTTTACATCATCTTCTTGAAAGACAAGGTAAAAAAATGAGTTAAATACATATGTGTATGTATACACACATACACTTACAAATCACTATGGCTGGTTTAACTGTATTGTCAAACACAATCTAAGGGATTAGTTTGGTTAAGATGCATATTCAAGGCTTTAGGTTCTCACTAAGCACATTAGTGTCACTAACCTGAGATCCCTCTCCTGAGATTAAAGTGCCAGAAAGCACCTCACAGTGACTGCCAGCCCTCCAGGCACCAGCAGCTGCCTGGCTTGAATGCTGGCAGTGTCACTGAGCCCAGTGTGCCAGCACCAGAAGGACATGAAAAACAGATGCCCTCAATCTACCTTACACTGAGGTCCAATC
The DNA here is from genome assembly GCF_000696875.1 of Nestor notabilis. Classification (NCBI taxonomy): domain Eukaryota; kingdom Metazoa; phylum Chordata; class Aves; order Psittaciformes; family Psittacidae; genus Nestor; species Nestor notabilis. Next base: position 62,807 of record NW_009914206.1, read on the forward strand.
CCACAAACGTGGTGCAGATACACCAAAAACTTAACGCATCCTAAAGGTGGCTGTGGGTGTCCCACTGATTTCTGAGGGCCCACAGTTGCTGCAGGCAATGGAGACAACCCAGAACAAACCCTGAACAGATTACAGAGGTCTGCATCAGAGCCTGGACCTGCAGCGCGAGCTACAGAATTGGTCTGCTCCCATCTCTTCCCTGCTGACTTAGCCCAACATCCATTTAGGTTAATCAGGCTTTTAGTCTTTTGCCAACTTAAACATAGCAAAAGCCTAATAGTTACAGCATTCCCAGAGACAGGAGCTCCAGCACCAGATCCAAATTAGTCTTGAGCATCTTGGAGATATGCTCTAATCCAAGCATGAAAATAGATACACTCACTCAATTGCTCTTTCTGCCTGACCCCTGCCAGGTATCGGTCTCAGCCTGGGGCAGAGACAGGGTGTCTAGAGGCTGAGGTTCACAACAGCTCTGCATTGCTCTCAACTCCAAGCAGAGCAGCAATTTCCACCTGTAAGAGGCACTAATTGGTGAAGATGAGCAATTACCGCAGCAAAAGCAAAACCTTTCAGGAGGAAATGCTGAGGACCCACCAGGATTACCTCCATCCGGAGACACTATACCACAGGATGTACTTTTCTGCTCTGTTCGATAAATGTACTATAGTATTATTTATTCATGATGAAGCTACTTTGCATGCTGCTGGCAATGAAACAGTATGAATCAAGTTTTGTATCACTGCTTTGAACGCTTGATTTTACAAACCTCATCTGCAGAAAGGTGATCACTGTTATAAATTCCTCACCATGGGACTTGAGGACACTATGAACAAACCCTAAGCCTCTGGTGGGAATTCGGCAGGTTCAAGGACCAATGTGAAGGGATTCTACAACCACAGACAGAATGCTAAGAGGTCCTGCACACCTAAAGCCTGATCTTAATTTGGTGTAACTACAGGATGGTCAAAGTTCTTATCACGAATTACAGTGCTACAGCTGTGACGCCTCATAGTTCAGATTTTGCCTAGTAGAGAGAACCAGCATGGTATAACCTCACCAACATAGCAAGCCTCTGGCACAGCCACACAGCAGGGACATACAATAAGAGTTACAGCTGGATGTTTCACTACGCTGCAGCAAAAATGCACGCCTTAAGAAAACTCAGCTGCATGACTAAACAGGAAAGACAACAGGCATGTAAGTCAGGCATGCAAACCTCTATTTTTACTTCGCCTACCCACCTCCCTGGGTCAGTGCCTGAATTTGGAATACCTGCGCCCCATGCTCCCCTACTTCATGCCCAGCAGTGCCCAAATCAGCTCAGAGGGAGCCTGGACAGATAGATAACTTCACAGAGGAAAGTGTGGTTTGTGACTGACAGCAGTAGTATAAATTTGTTATCAGTCATGTTACATTTAAAACAGTTAAGTCTATGGACACAAAAAAAAAAAAAAAAGAAAAAACAAACACAATGCTAAGGCAATGAGATGGAGCATTAAGGGATTAAAAGGCCTCATCTTCCCTTTGGCAGCTGGAATAATTGAAGGGAGAAAAATGAACAAAAAAATGTTACATTGGCAGGCTGAGACATTTTTGAGGCTATGGCACTACAGATGGGTATAACTGGTGAAGATCACACTTCTTGGAAGACAGAGATTTCATTTCTAAACCATATAATTTTAATCTGCCAGCTGAATGCTATAATTTTTGCCAGGCAACACTAAGAACTGTATGTACGTATGTTGCTGCTCATCTTCAATCACAAGGTGAAAGAAAAAGCAGGTAAATGCATTCAATTTAAATCACACGTTCTGAAGGAAAAAAAAGTGCAACATAAATGCAAGACTTAGTACAGCAAGGACTTAAATGCAGGCTAGAAAGCAAACCGTTGGGAAACAAAAAAAGAAAAAAAAAAAGGAAAAAGAAAAAGCCTTGTGCTTGCTGAGGCAGCCAATGCAGCATCCAAGACGCCATGTCTACCTGCTACTTCTATGGATCCAGACTGGAAGAGGCACTTTAAAAGGAGTGAAATTTAAGGTGAGGAGGAAATACCAGATATTCTTTCCAAAAGTGCCAGTAAAATGCATAAAGTACCAGCAAGGTTGTATTTATGTTTTCCACTGATACATGTACTTCACCTTCCCAGGATACTGTGACTGTGCCCTATCAGCTGGTAGCATTGTCAACAATACATATTAACAGGAGTATCCTGTGTTACAGGAAAGACAATAATCCATATTCTAACCGCGCACACAGGTAATTAAAAACAGTAACTGTAAGAACACAGTATTCCAGATTCACTATGAACACCGATTTGTTCTCCTACACCCCCAAACCCACAAATGTGATGAGTTTTTGCTCTGTATTAACAAGGCTGTTTCTATACGGAAGTCACGTGAAACACGACAGATGAACAGCCCACTGCTGCTCCCTCCCGAACAGCTGCAGGCGAAGGGCCCAGCTCCTTACCTTGCTTACACAGCATGACAACTTTTCAGAGGAATTACCCCTGGCTCATATTTGTGTACATAGAAAGAAGCTGCAGTTTCCCAGGGTGAAGAGAGTTGTAAAATTAATAACTGGGTACCCAATTATTACCAAGCTTTCTGCAAGAGAAAATAAGCATACACATCCAGGCACGAGCACAGGGGCAGATCTGACAGCACAAAAATGCCACCAGCTTTGCCATGCAAACTCACCAGTACAAGTGCTCTTCCACCATTTTTGTCACAGCTCTGGAAACAGCTCTTTCATGTGGACCAAGGTGTTTATTCAAATTCACTCCAAGTTTCTCTTCCAAAAAATCAATAATGAACTCAGTGCCAGATACTTGAGTGTGATTGTATTCAATCCAAGGCATTTTCCCTTGAGGGGAAAGTTTTCCATCAAAATAGTTCTAAGGAAAAAGAAAAGCAAGTAGACAGACAAAAAAGGCCCTTCAGGTTCTGTTTCAATGAGAATAAATCTTTTAAAATATTTTTCTGTGTTTTTAAAGGCAACATTATCCAACAAACTTTTTTTTTTCTTAAATTAATACTCTACGCTAGTGGCAGCTGTTCAAATTGGAGCTCTTGCTCTGATTGTCTATAGCATAATTCAGACAAAATTGTTTCCAGGCCCTGCAAGGTGTTATACACTATTATATTAGATGCCACATGATGAATGATTATTCAAGTACCCAGGTTATTTAAGGGTTGGAGGTGCTCAGATCTCCCAGAAGATTGGATCTGTTATTCTCAACAAGTTTTTAATCACAGGACTCAACTGCATTTGGCTTTTCCACAGAGCAGCACTTTTCATGTTAAATGTACTTTGTAAAGATTAACTCACTGCCTATCTCAGACAGCTGCATTACTGCCAAGGATGAAACGAGCACAATCACAAACGTATAATGAAAGACACATCATTCTCCCACTGAGCAGGAAGGAAATCTTTACATATGCCTTTACATATCCTTCTGCCACTTCGTAATTTAGAAATCTCATATACTTACAGACACAATTGTTACAATTGGGTCTCTGAAAGCCCTGCACCAGTACAGCACTAGCACATGGCTAAATAATGTTGTATCTGTTCAGGATTCAACGGAAGTTGCCATCTAATCAGACAGAAGCAACCATCTATTTTCCCCCAGTTTACAGTTGAAGAAGGTGAAACAGAAGTTAGAAAATTTATGTCTCATCATAAATAGGAGAGGAATTGCTGGCTGCCAAAAGTGTAATCAGATATTTGACTTCAATTGTGTCCTACTCCTGAAAGCAAAGACACAAGGCAGAACTTTCTTCCTTTCTTGCGATTCCTGTCCTTGAGTCCTATTATTTAGTGAATGAAAAATCCTAGCTCAGAAAGCTGAATCATAAAGGCTCACAATAAAGACCCTCCACCTTCTGGAAGTAACCTTAAGCATTTCAGGATGTAGCTCCTCACTGCTAGAGGTTTTGGGTTAGCAGTTCTGGACTGACCTGTTTGGGTCCCAAGTATTTAGCCTTCCTGAATCCACTAAAGATGGACTAAGGTCCTCTCACAGCAAGAAGTATACACCAGAATGTGCCTCCAGCTCAGTCTAAGCGCGCAGCATCCTGGCTGCCGCTCAAACGCAGATGTGCAATGCACTAGGAACACGCTGCCATTCCCGGAGGTTCTACCCATGTGGATGAAAACACAAAACAGGTAACACTGCTGGGAAAACAATGCCTTCTGGCTGTGGCCTCTTCTGGGATTCCTGCCCAAACAAGTATGGTAGGGACACCAGATTATATAATGTCTCACCTACTGCATCCCTGACTGGGTGAATGAAGCAGCCAAATCCCCTCCGCTTGCATGTGTTAGTGACATAGGCATTACTACTCTGGTCCATGGGAGAAACTCTAAAACTGATGGACATCTGAAACTGAAAGGAGAACACTGCCACATCCTTCCACCTTCCAGACCTTTCCTTCATGAAGAAGGCTCTTTCAGCACAAAGGTTTCCATAATTTTTCATTATGAATTTAATACAGAATCACGAGCCTTTTCTGCAACTACTCAGTGCGTCTATATGGCAATGAGCATTGCTGGCTTAATCTTTGTTAAGACCCTTCAGCATGAGACCTCCCTTCTTGTGCATAAATACTGGTGTTTTGTAGAAGCTGCTAGACTTGAAGATGTGTTTATTACATATTGCAATTACCGTAGTCTATATCATTTGCAACCCAGAAAAATAGTAAGTTCTTATTCAGCTGCATATTTCTTCCAACACATATAGAATCATAGAATCACAGAATAGTTAGAGTTGGAAGGGACCTTAAGATCATCTAGTTCCAACCCCCCTGCCATGAGCAGGGACACCACACACTAAACTATGTCGCCCAAGGCTCTGTCCAGCCTGGCCTTAAACGCCTCCAGGGTTGAAGCATTCACAACTTCCTTGGGCAACCTATTCCAGTGCCTCACCACCCTCACTGTGAAGAACTTCTTCCTTGTATCTAACCTAAAGTTCCCCTGTTTAAGTTTAAAGCCATTACCCCTTGTCCTACCACTAGAGTCCCTAATGAAGAGTCCCTCCCCAGCATCCTTGTAGGCCCCCTTCAGATACTGGAAGGCTGTTATAAGGTACATTGCATAAGAACTTGTTAGTACTGCATTAATATTACACTCTCAAAAAACACAAATGAGAGCTAAGGTTCTCACAGCAAAACTGGTTTACCTAAACTTAAAAAAGCCTTTTCAGGATTTGCATGTTTCATTACATACAGCTTACCAAACAAAATAGGAAACCTCTTTCAATGACCTGAGAAAACCTTAGTCTCTTGACAAATCTGTTATGCTGTTCTCATATCCACTGTTCTCAGATGGGTATTTTTAGGCTTGAAACCTCCATATCCTTATGGCTGCTACTAATTGCCATCAAATATTTATCCATTTTCCACTTAAAAATTGTTCCAGCTGCAAATCTGGAAAAAACTGTGGTATTCTCATTAAAAACAAAAAAAACCCAACAAAATGTCCCCTCATACCTCATAGTACATTTAACTGAACAGTAGCCTGCAGAGCAACAACAACAAGAGCTCCCTAGAACCTCATTTATGGAGGAATTTATACAGAGAATGGTACAGGGCATTTCTGGGGTAATTTTACAATACTATCCAGAAGAAATTAGGTTCCACATTTTCAGTTACTGCTGCTTATGCTTTTACTTTTACTGATGTCCCTTCCCAAAGAACCTACTATCTTTGCAGCCTGTGCTAATTACTTATCAGATTACATAAACCCTCAGCTCTTCACATTTGTGAGGCAATCAAGGAACACCCAAAAGATGTCCACAATAATACAGAATGGTCTCTTTCAAAGCAAGCTTTATCAAGAAAAGCATCGATGGTTTTGAAAGAACAGCCAGGTACTATGACAGCCCAGCTGGGGTGGGGCTGCCCTAATTACTTTTGATGGGGAACTCATACCCAGACAGGCATCTTCAGGAAAACAAGCACATTACAAGAGTGCATCTGATGGGAGAAAATCAGGTGAGAGTAAGGTAGGAATGTGTCACCCAGTTCCACTTCTCACATGCCATTAAAGCATTGTTGTGTAACACAGCATGTTACTCGATAGTCTGATGCACTACAATAAACATAAGGCATCAGAAGAGTAAAAGCAGTCTGACCACACTGCAGCCTTTTCTTCATTTCACAACCCTCCCTTCGAAGCAGCCTCTTCGTGGGAAGGTGATGACCATAGCAAGTCTCCAGAGGTGAGCCCCAGCACCAGCCACCACCCGGAGTGCCATCACTTCTCTATCATGGTCCTCACCAGCACACAGAGAAGTGAGGTGTTTCCTCCTGCATCCAGCCATATTCCCTGCTGGAGGAGCCATCGCATGTCTCTGTCGCCACCGGTGTCTTACAGGTAACGCAGCCACAAGCAAATAAAACAGAAGTCTCCATGTAGTCTAAGTACAGGAAACTTCCTTAATGCCAGCTGACAATGTGCCTGCTGGCTCCCCTCCTACTGCCTCCTGCTCCCTACCACTTAATCCAATGTGACAGCATCTGTACTTTCCTCCACCCAATGGAGCCAAACACAACACCGTATCCTAACAAAAGGACAGAAACAGAATCTGCCTCTTTTGGGGAGAAAAAAGGTGCTTCCTCAACTTGTAAGCTTAGCTCTACCTCCAAAACCTTGCATAAGGCTGTAATCCCACGAACACCTCAAGCCTATATAAACTGGGATGGCTAAAATCAGCAACCTGGTGTTCCCAGCACCCGCAGGACCCATTATGGCACATGGAGCATGTGGGGAACCACGCTGGATTATAACCAAATAAACTAAACCTTCATGGCTCCAGCTAGGCCAGCTCTGGACCAGTCTGATCTGGCACAAGCAAACACATGCAGGGCGGGACAAGAAGGAGCTGCTGGAGACAGGACTGTTGATTTTGGTGGTCCTGCTGACCTACACCAGCTTAGCGTGCTCACAGCTAGCACAAAGGAATAGAAATAGATGCAACCCCAAAAAGCAATGCTGACTGTCAGTACAGAAAAAATAAAGAGGGGAGGATAACCCTCTGGAAATCACTCTCCCTCCGAAAAGCTGAATGACTCACTTCTAGCCAGCAGGAGCTGTCTGAACGGCTCCATCCCAAACCACACAAATGCATGGTGCTGTCTTTTACAAGTGACCATACCCTGCTGCAACCACCTCTTATACTGCAGCTTGCTTTAATTACTCTCCACCAAAGCAACTTTAATCATCACAAACATATGAGCCACATCAACTGCCATTAGAAAGAAAATAGATCTCACCAATATAGTTTTCCCTTCAAATGTGCATTTTCTACCTAAATTACTCTGGGTGGAGAAACACTGTGCACTAAGTCCTCCTGCTCCAATGACATGTTTAAACTTCAGTATCTTGCAGGTTCTGTACACTTAAATGTAACAAACGCATCCCACAGATGGAAATCTTCCTCTTTAATGCTCTGAAGTATCTGATTCAAGTACCATTAAATCCTAAGATAATGAATATTAAACTCGGGCTTTTAAAGACTTAAGCAAAATATACCAATTAGGGGTTTTCTTTCACTTATGATGTAAAGGAGTTTAATCACATATGAAGCCAAATGAACATCAAGCACAAATGTGCAGAATAAAAAAAGTTGTAATATGGTTCATTTTCCTCTATAAAACGTTGAACATAAGCAAAACATTCTTCTTAACACCTTGGTATACAGCAGTAATAAATGACTTGAACCCACATAGGGTGAGCATGCAACTTACCCACAGCTCAGTCTCTTTGAGACAAAGAAGGATGCCAAATTTATATAACTTAGGAGACGTCTTCTACCTAAGATCCTCATTATATTTACCGCCACTGTTCCATCACCTGAAATGCACTCAATGCTTTACAAAAGCAGACAAGAGACAAGAAACTGGCTCCATGTTTCAAAGACCCTGTACGCTATACAGCTTGCCAACACCGCTGCAATGCACACGCCAGACTCACGGCATCACAACTCAACCTTTATGCTATTCCTGCTCTCATGGCTTTCATTTGCCAGACTAGCTCAAGCTTCATCCCCTGCCCTGTTGGAAGATGGCACAGAATGTACCCAACCACAGTTAAGAAGCAGTATTCACAACCTCTAAAAGCAATCCTGTCTCCCTTCACTGGGAGGAAGCACCAGTGATGGGAGGTGAAGCAAAAGGCAAGCGTGTCTTCCCACAAGAGCTCTAAAGAGAAACCCTCCAGGAAAGTAAGAAGCTGCAGCTATCAAATCTTGATCTCTTCAGCATGGTGAAATTCAAAGACCACTAGGTTTAGGTCTGGGGTATTATTTAGCATTATATAAACTCCAGACTACACTCCAACACTTCCAGCCAAGTTAACTTCCAACATTCACGTAGCTTTGCCAGATAAACCTAGAGCTGTTCCAGACCAATCTCATTCAAGCCATATCTTCAAAGGTTACACACTAAATTTAACTGGAGACATAAAAGTGTACTCACCTAGTTGCAGGTGTAGCTTTACATCTTTCCTGGGTGAGACAGATGGGGGGGGGGGAGAAGGACAGGATGCCTATTTGTCATTTCATGCAATTACAGCCAGCTGCAATGTAAAGGAAAACGGCATGATGTACCTGGTAGGGCAGATCAGCCATCCTCAAGTAAGTTTCCATTTTCAAACAGAACGGAGACAAACTTGGAACACCATTGGTAGGCCTCGAAAACTGGTGCAGTATGATAGCATCTTTCGAATCAAGCTCTTCCTCCTTCCTGCCAGAAACAAAGCAGAATTAAAAATAAATAAATAAGTCACCAAAACCGAACAGGTGCGTGACCCACCAGCTCATCAAACACACACAGGAGAAGCCCTCATCGAGGCAGCGCACACATCACAGCCTGCAGCAGGGGTTTGATGCACCGATCCCGAGCCCAGGCCACGCTGGGGCTCGGCTCACCCCGCACCGGCAGCGCTGAGCTCCGGCAGTGTCCG
>NW_009914207.1:0-2058 GCF_000696875.1 Nestor notabilis
ACCCTCTGCTCACAATATAGCAGCTGCATACTTCACATTTACCCTGGGGCTGGGAAGATAGGCAGCCTCTTCTGAGGCTGAATAATCACCCAGTGGGGAATGCAAAACATCCCTAAAAAGGCCAGCTTCTTCAGGGAGGCTTTGTAATGCTTACAAGCTCTAGTTTGCCTGAGGGAAGCAAAGCCTCAAGGTTATTCCCTAACTCAGGATCCACACAAAGCAGGGTGTTGTGCACACCACTAACTCGGCTGATCAGCTCCTGACTTTTATTTATTCATGCAAATACAAAAGTTCAGGATGTGGCCTTAAAACTCGCGCATCACCAGACGTCACGTGACGCCTCACCTATGGTAAGAAGTATCAATATGTGGGGTAGTGTGAAAAGAGAGTGGTTAAATAAGAAGTCATCTCCGTTTCTCCATTTTATTGGAACTCTGCCTCCTGCTTTCCACAGCCAACTCCAGACATTTAATGTCGTGATCTTTGCCTTTCTCCCTCCTTCTTTCACCTCTGCAATGACACTAGTAAGGAAGCCACTGCTGTAAAATATCTGTTTAGCAATATGGCTGTATGGCATTTCATAAGAAAAAGAAAAGGAAAAAAAAAAAAGGAAAATGGCTAAACACAGTAATTCCTCAGAGCAAACTGCTTCAATGAACTCCCATCTTGACAGTACTTATTTTCTGTTTAAGAAGTGTTACCATACCAGGATAACTTCATGGCATTTATTGCAGATAACTAACTACAAAATAATATCCTACTATAAGCATTTTCCTTCCAAAGGCCTATTCCTACGTCCTTTGAAGGCAAAATGAAGAAAAGCTTACAAAAGGTAAGGTAAAATTGTTAGGGTAAAATGTAGATATTGCATATGCTGCACAGAAAATTCATGTTTGTATAGGTCTTAACAGCCCACAATAAAGCAATCCTTCTATTAAATCTTAAAACTAGATCATAACCCTTCTTTCACTTTGTTTTTGTCTTTTTACTGTAAATTGTTTTACAACTCACAGTTTTCACATATAATGTATACTCAGATGGTCCTATTGCAGCATCTGGATCAATAGCTTCTGGACTCTCACCAAATTCTCTAATGCACAAGAAACCTTGTGGGAATTTCCAGTAAGTGATGAGTCCCCAGGACTTCTTTTGGTTTGTTTTTTTTTTTTATTACATGCTCAGACAACTCTACACATAAATAAGGTCTACATTATTTTTTGTGTCTGCATCTGCACTCTTATTAATATTTCAGTTTGAGTCACGAATGGTAAATTTAAATAGCCATGGAATTTCAATAGCCATCCATCTCAATTCAAAAAGACCCTTTGGCTACACAGATGTTTTACATGAATTCTTGAAAATAAACCCTGTAGAACTAGAAATGGGAGCTCTGTCAATTTGCTGATTCCTTTAGGAGAAAGGAAGGTCAAATTCTGGTCAAATATTTTTATTCCTGAGACCAACGAGACACCACCTCCCCAGCACCACTGATCAATATTACTCCGTACTGCCAGGTACAGAAGCAAACAGCCAAATAGAACATCTAGTTAAGCTGACTGCAGTAAGGAACTTAATGTGAAAGATTTATCTGTATTAAAAGAAAGGGTTTATATCAATCATTAAATGTGCAAATTGAAATGACCATGAGACCAGTTTTAAAACCAAAACCAACCATACCCTACACCCTAGGGAATCATATTTCCCTGCCCTCCAACCTGCATCCAGTCATGCAAGCACACAGCTGAGCCAAACTAAATTAAATAAATTAAATAAATAAATTAAACATAACCTACTGCAGGTTAACAGTTAAATGCCTTTTACTAAAGTTTTTTAAAGCACTTTGAAAGGAACTCTCATCTCGCTTTTTTTAGTTCCTGCTTGCACATATTAAGGATATGTGCCATACTTGGGAAGCTTGGGCTTATTTCATTGTTTTGGCTTTGTTTTTTTTTAAACTGAAGAGAGACAAAAAGAAGGAATATATTCATCGCTAACAAATAGGGAAAAAAATGAGAAGCTATCCAAAATCTTCAGGATTTCACTTCTTTGCTTCTTCTA
>NW_009914207.1:2258-2734 GCF_000696875.1 Nestor notabilis
TCTAATACTGAGTAAATTTTCTTGCTTATAGCACTTTCTGTATACAGTAAAAAAAATGTAAATTTCACTTAATCAGCTATATTTTTGTGGATTCCATACAAGGGAGCTTTAATATTCCTGATTTTTAGTAATATATCCTTGTACAATTACAACTAATAACATTTGACTTTTGTGCAGCTAAAAGTGAACAAGTCTGGACAAAGCCAGTTAAAGAAGAAGTTCCAACATTTGGAATTTTCATGGCAAATTCTATTTCTCATAAAAGAATGAAAACTGTACACTATGAAATTGAAGACAGAAATGAGTTCTAGCAACTCAGACAACTAAAAACAGAACTCAAGCAGATTTTAATACTGGAAACTTCAGTACAATGACAGTTTCACGATGACAGTTTCAATCAGTACGAATGAAATAATCATTTAAGGCACTAGACAGTTTCTCTTGGTAAATCTTGACATGAAAGGTAAATTTGAAAA
>NW_009914207.1:2910-5499 GCF_000696875.1 Nestor notabilis
GCTCTTCTTGCCAGGCACACTGATGCTGGCGCTGCTCTGGATGGTTGCTTGGATGGCAGATTAGGCTGGACACAAATAAAAGATATAAAATGATAAAGAACAGGATACCCCAGAAACATGCCATTAGAAGAAAAATACAAATTAAAGGAAACCAGCACTTTCATTAGTTTGAGAAAATTCATTTTAGAAGCTGACAATTTCACCATGTCAAAAGCACTGTCAACACGAATAGCACTTTCCATCACAGAAATCCCGACATCAGAATGCAATCATCACTGACTGCTGCTTGCCAACAGTAATTTGACACGGAGACATCAGTAGCTGGTCTCATCTGGAAGAATCCTGCAGACATCATATGAGCAAACAAAGTCTGTGTGCATTTCTCAAAAATGCCTGCACCTATCACACAAAATCTCAGTGTTTTCACAGACTTGCTGCCTAGAAGAGGGGAATCTTTGTCCTCATTACAGAAAACTGCCCAGGACTCCATCAAAGGTGATGGAGAGAGTTCCTGACCAGCTCTGTGACAAAGCTCTTCCTGCATTATCTCTTCTTGCCCTGAATTTCAAATTGCTGAACAAAGAGAGAGTGACCATGAAGACAAATTGGCTAATGTGAGAACATGCCATCTGAAAGTCTCTGTTCCTCAGTGGCTAAGAGCCACCGCCACACTGGACATACTCCTCCTGCTTTTTAACATGTCACAGCAGCCTTACTTTTCCCATCAAAGAGGGCAAGGGTTACATACGATCGAGATCTGTGCCTGGATCACCAGTACTTTGGGTCTGCCTGGTTTTGCTCCTTCTGTCGCCGTAACACAGCTTCCCACTGAGGAGCTGAGTCAACCATGTCATTCTCTTGCCGTAAGCTACAAAGAAAGGGCCAGGAGTTGAGTCTGAGTTCTCTGAGAAGCAATGGGGATTTTTCACCCCAGCTCCTGTGATGCAATATTTTAACTTCACCTTGCTAAATTTTAATTGGTGCTCCCAAACTAAACTAAAACGGAAGAACTTGTATCAAAGAATACTCACTGATTTGTTATTTATAAACAGCACAAACCAAAAATGAAATTACTCAGGCCTTTAAGAACAGGACTGCAACCTGAATTGTCTTCCCAGCCCCAGCCAATATCTAGAATTTTTTTCCTGATTACACATTCCAGCCCACCTCATCTACAGCAAGTGTAAGCCCCACATCACAATACAAAGCTCTTCTGATACTGCTACACCTTTTCAAAATATTTTGTTGCAGCATGTACCTTCCTAGGATCCAGGTAAAACTCCCCAGGGATGCCCTTGGCAAGTTCCTGCTTGGAGAAAGCATTCCCTTCACCCTGATTTGCATCAAAGCCCAGGATGCATGCATATCTCCCTGACTGCCCCAGACATATATAAGCCTCCTGCCTCCCCTTCTGCACTGTACCACTATGACTCAGACCCCTGGCTTTGCTTGTGTGCTTCTAAACTACATGATATTACTTTTTTTTCTTTTGCCTTTTTTTTTTCTTTTCTTTAATCCGTGAATCCACTATTGGAATGTAGTACAGATTAAACCAAATGTCAAAATCCCATGAATTCAGCATGTTTGCTAGCAGGCTGAAGTAACTCTATAGTGATACAACCAGCCAGGTCAACTGGCATGCCAACGTTTGGCCATTCAAAGTTATACAGATGCTCCACAGTTTTGAGGCTGCAGATAGGAGTAGTGTGATAAAGTGTTAAGTTGGAACAAATGGATATGCTTGGTCATAGCAGTGAATTTAAACTTCAGCAGAGATTAAGAAACCACCCTGGAAAATATCACTCCACATGTAGGTTCTCTGATAGGATGGTATGACTGGCATCCTGAAGAAGCCAGAGCAGCTTAACAAAAATGGGAAGACTGACAGGTAAAACAAACAAACAAGCCAAAAGAGATAAAGGGATTACACAGGAGACATGACTGATAGGAAATTTAAAGCATGATGTGGTTGCTCTTCACTACAGATGTACATTTCTCCTTGAGTTTTGAATTGTACCAGGCTAAACTGGCTACATGCACTGCTGCTTTTCATTTAATAAGATCTTCTCTCGCAAGCAGAATGAATTTTGAGCGGCATCCCCAACTACTGTAAATGGCTACAACTCTAACAAATGGTACCAAGCAACTGGAGAAGGCTGCAACATGAGGTTTTGATTTCTAAGCAAGTCTTTTTAAACCTGCAATCTGGTGGCAGGGATTAACGTAAACTTCCATCTAAGGATTTAGTAGAAGAATTCACACAGCAACATGTAATCAATTGTGATTTTCATCCCAAGTAATCCAATTCGTGGAGACAGCAAGCATCCCACACGGAATAAACACAAACAGCTGCCTTCCACATACGGCAGTCACTTGCACAGAAAGAAGATGTGCAGCTGCCAGACCAGCGCTGCTGCTGCGGGTGGTGAGTACGCCTGCTTGCCATAACCTTGCCCCATCTCTCCCAAACAACAGGTTAAGCAGACAGCTGTGCTCTGAAGGAGGCGTTCAGATTCTCACCATGAAATAACCAAGAGCTACTCATTCTTCTCAGGAAACCCAGACAATGTAGCAGAGCACAAGGTCTGT
>NW_009914207.1:5522-6344 GCF_000696875.1 Nestor notabilis
CCTCTGGGTTTGAAGACACACTTCCGTGCTCACCACAAATGACCTTTCATTAAGAGAGTAAACACATCACTGCAGCTCCAGTCCATCCTAGTTGATTAGTATCCACGGCTGCATGGCAAACGCAGTCCTTAGCAATATATTCATTATCCCCAAGTACTTTATACTTCTACTCTGCCTCCTTTCTCCTACTTGTTGTAACATACAAGAGTATTTATCACTGTTAATTTTAGTTTGAGCAAAATACCAGAAATCTAAATACATAAAGTAGCATGGCACCTATTAAAACAAGCAGCATCATCACACTCAAAGTAACATCGCACCACAACAGAACTCTACCAGATGGAGATACAAAAAACCAGAGCACTTATTTTGCAGCTGAAAAGAAAGGTACTGCGCTCACATTTAACAACCAAGGCAACACAGTATCTGCATAAAACACACTACTTAGATGCAATGATCAAATCATAACAATAAGGAGGCAAAATCTTCAACTCTTTGGCAACCGAGAGGACAAAAAAAAAAACAAAACAAAACAAACCCAACCAAAAGAAAAAAAAAAAAACAACAAAAAACCAAAAAGAAATTCAACTAAAAAAACCAGAAAGAAATTCAACTAAAACCCTACATTTCTATTTAAAGATAGTTAAAGGCATTATTTGCAAGAAGACCTCATGGTAAAATGTTAAGCCATACGACTATCATCACTCATTAGTTGACTTAGAGATGGTTTTTCCCCATTTCAGGTCATATGATAGCAAGCTACGTCTATACGAGGATAAATTCTCTTAAGTCTTGGTTCTTGAAACCTCATTCAAAATAATT
>NW_009914208.1:0-6042 GCF_000696875.1 Nestor notabilis
TCCCCATCCCTCCAGGAGTGGGTGGAGGAAGGAAAAGAGGGGGCAGTGAGCGAGCTGCTGCGTGGTTCCAAGTTGCCGGCTGGGCTTGAACCACGACACGCATGGAAAAAAGTGAAGAACTGAAAATTTGCTTGAATGAAACTAAGCAAATGCTTCCATTTATGTATGAAAGGATATCTGGGAGGAAGATCTTGACATCCATTTTTAGTCCAGACCTTTATGCTGCCAGCGATGTATAAAAAGAAAGCAGATAAAAGCATTGCTATCAATTGACTAATGAAACAAATCAGCTTCTGCCCCTGAAGTTTCTGCAAAGCTGGTAATGCCCTTAAAAGCTCTTCACTGGACAACTGTTTAGGGTTTTAGATGCTGCTGAAAGGTTTTGCTGGGCTATGGCACATGAGGGAGAAGAAACAGCTGGCTTTGCTTCTGTGGGAAATAATTCCCTGCTTCTACTGCATTTCCACTCATGGTTTAGGGATGGTTGGTAGGTATTGTTAAGACCTTGGAGCCTCTCAGGTGCCAGGAGCAAGTCTCCTGTGATTTTTTGGCCCCACCATTGTCCTGAAAGCACACAAAAGGAGCGGTTGCCACAGAATTCCTAATCTTAAAATAGAAAAGCAGAGGTGTGATATGCCAACCCATTCTACCCTGATTGATGCAAGGAATTTTAGTAAATATCACCTCTCAGAAAGGAGAAAGTGAATGTCAGTAGCAGATGCACAGGAGTATGTTCGCACATTCCCCTCTCTGTGTGTTTGTGTCCTCATCACTGTCCTTTTCCAAAAGTAACAATTTCCTCTATTCATCTAGCTTTAGCTGCTTCTGCAACAGCTCTCCAACTCTTTCAATCCCAGTGCCTAGTCTAAGCATTAGAGAAACAACAAAGCAGTGAAGAACATTGAAAAAATTGTTACACGTGGCCAAAATACATCTTGAACTATTTTCATGACAGACAAAAGAGGATGTTAGCACACACAACACACACCAAGTGTTCAACACTCTCATTTCAGACGAAACCAGCATATGTTTTTTTGGGTTTGTTTCATTATTTGGGTTTTTTTAACCTGAAGCATGCAGTTTTGAAGTCATCTTGTTTTAGTCTTAAGGGCTATGTGAGGAAAGATATTTGTTTGGTTTTATTCCGGATCACAGATTATACTGTTTCTCAAGACATTTCCACTCTCTCAATCGTTGTCTGGCAATTATATAGGTGTGGCCAACACTTGTATCATAAAAGCAATAACTGTAACTGAAATCTTCTAGATAACCAGTTCCATAGATCTTTCACCTTGAAATAGTAGGCTCCTATTATTAAAAAAAAAAAAAAAGAAAGAAAGGAAAAAGAAAAATCTCATCTTCACTTTCAGATCCTAAGGTTTGATATATAAAAATGTATAGCTTTGGCCACAGGGGAGGAGAAATCCTGGAAATCCTGTAAACTGCAATTCTGACCTGCAGTTATTTATACAAAATAAACGTGAACCCCTACTGTGATGTTTTTATGGAGCAACATCTTTAGGGTTGGAGAAAGCTTTAAGAACCACCTTTGAGTGATGTAGCTGTTAATTTATCATGCGAGATTGAGCTGAATGTGTCATGCTGGCAGTGCTCTGATTGCATTGCTTCTGCTCTTACCTAGCTAACAGATGTCATTTTACATCAGCAGGAGACTTTTCCACATCCACTGGCCTATTTACTAATTTCAATTTGCATGTTGCCACTGGGCAAGACATTCACAAACATCTGATCAGCTTTCATTGATAGGCTTCTGAAGCTCTGATTTCTCAGTCATTAGAGCTTAATATTGATTCATCTGGCCAGATGTGTAATAGCACTGAGATACACAAAAACAAATACTCAAAATAAATGCATTAAAAAACAGAGAAAACCCTGAAGGTCTAAGTTCTTGTTTCCATATCATGTTACATCTTACTGACTACAAAATTAACAATTAATGCTCCGGCTGTGTGCTGGGAATCTAAATGTCAGCATGTATTCAGGAGGCAATGTTATTAATATTTCTTTTATACTTAAAGAAAACACTGCTAATATGGTATCTCATTTCTCAGGATGCAAACGTATTTGTTGTGTGTCCTTCCTGACAGGCAACTGGCTACAGTAGTGTTTTTTGCAGAGACATTAAACATCATCCTAGTTCTGTACCAGTTCATTCAATGTATATCTGCTCAGCTATTGACAGAACCTAAATTAAATAGCCTCCAAACTACTATAATATCTCTTCCCTAACTGTCAGTTCATCATAGGATTGATTTTAGCTACAGGCAATTATCCTGAGTTGCATTCTGCTGAGCTGTCTGCATGAGGTGTGAATAATGCCATTTAGACATAAGTTATCCGTGGACTGTAGAGTATTCTTTGTAGTGACAGAAAAATCTGAGGCTACGGCACCACAGTGAGACACGGGAAACTTCAGCAGAAATTGTTTATTAATTGCTAGCATTGTTTTCATTTTCATGATATGTGTAATGGATTGACTTCTTTTAACTGTTGATTGTGGATGTGGGCCAGATTTATCCTCATTCTGTGGCAATCATTGCTACATTATTTGTTGTTTTGGGAGGTGATGGTGTTTGTAGTTGTTTGGTTTAATTAGCTGTTACAATTAATTCAGCTGCCAGAATTTCAAAACAGAGAAATAAATATATAATCTCGTTCCCTATTTCCTCCCAAGAACTTGGCTACAACTGCCAACTTCCTGTTTCTTTTACTTGCTTCGTAGTAGCTTCCTAGTTGCTTCAGAGGGTCTTCAGGGACTCTGAATCTTGCAGTCTGGCATGACAACCTTTTCTTCTTGGCCCATATGCAGCTTATGCGCTAAAGGCTATATTCAACAGCTCCTTTTTCTTCCTTTCTTATCTGCAGAGTTGATCCTTTCTGACTTTGTTGAATGCTTTTGCATGGAATACAGATATAAATAATTAATTAAACACTAATTATTAATAATTTATGCTTTGAATTTATTTACACAGCTATTAGGAGGCCTAGAAAAGACATGGCTGTTGCAACATCTCCTCCCTCCTCCGTCTCCTATCATGGAGTCCTTCCCATCTTCAAAGTATGTCTGTAATATTACAAATCACACAAGAATTATGTGAGAAAATGAAGTTGACAAAACATAGATTGAAGAAAGCTGTTTCAGGGCAGGTTTTGTGTGGTTTTTTGTTTGCTTGTTTTTCTACAGGCCCTGATTCAATTTCTGTGAATTTACACAAGCACAGGAAAATTGTACAGTTCATTGAGATGTTTCTAGCTTGAGGCTGCAGTATGATAGTAACACTGAGGAAGCAGAAATAGTTCTGGAGGAATATTTGATAACTAGAATGGCCAGCTAAGGGTCTGACTTTTTGCCTTAGTTCCAGTCAGAATTGCAAACTGCAGTCGTTAGAGTATTCCTACCATCTGATGGGAGAGTCTTCTGATTGCCCTGTGTGCTGGTGGAGACATAGGTGTGCCTATTTATATTTTGTCTTATATGTATTTTGTCTTCTATAATTTATTAGATTAGGTTACTGCAGTGCATTCTGATTACTGTTTCAGTTTGTAGACAGTCAAAAAAGTATCCAATATGTTTATTTTTAACAGTCATTCTAACAGAATACATTCATTCTCTGTAGCCAATACTGCCATCCAATTTCCTTTGACCATAGAAACAATTGTCTGTATATCCTGAATGTTTTGAGAGATTTTGTATATTTACTTCCAAGATGTTTGTTAGGTTATGTGATAAAGTTTATCTTCCTACTTCCAGAGGAGCTCAGAGAAACAATGCATGAGGAGAAGCCCAAATAATACCCTGACTACTATAAGACCTATTACAACATTCATCAGTTCATCAATGTTCCATTTGCAGAATGAACACAAAGGGAGAGGAAAACCCACTTCAGGATTCCTGAGAACTGAACATCCTGTCCAGGCCCCTGCTAGGTTTGACCCAGAAGAACCATCAGTACTAGTATGCAGATGCAAAGCCCATCACAGGTGTCTGTGATCTGTGTGGCCAGTCACATATATTTGAGGATACATCTTCAACTTTGCTACTGGTTGCACTGAGGCACGCTGAGGATGCTTCTCTTGGACTGTTGGATCCAGCTGATATGTTTTTCTGTAACAATTTTGATAAATGTTTTTAAGACTGGTAAATAAATACCTACTGTGCAAAGCTCATAATATTCAGATTTGGTCTAATGGGTATGAATAATTTAAATATCTGCCAGATTTATTTATTTTTTTTAGTCCAATTCAAGAAGAAACAGCATATTTTTAGAAATTTTCCTAACATCAGAAATATCTGTGCGTGGAAATATGAAAAAGAACTTGCCATGGAACTTAAAATTTACAATGGGTTTTTCTGCAATTTACTGATGCCTTCTTTTTTTTTTTCCCCATTAAAAAATATTCTCCTTTTTGATTATGTGATCTGATAACAGATATCTGATGGAAAAGCAACCACCTCAACATAGAAATTACTATCTCAAGTTAGGCTGCAACACTGGTTTTTCTTTATTTTTCCTTGTAAAAAAGGAAGCTGATTTTTTTATTTGCAAGTAATGGACCAATTTTTTATGAGGAGTGAAACAGAACAGTTCCAGTTTGGAGGTTGTCATGGTGTGTGCCCAAGAACTGATCTCAGTCTCCTTAAACTGTAAATTTACTCAAATGAAGATCCATTTCAATTTGACATGAACATTATCTTACATAAGTTTTTGCACCACATATTAATTTTTTGATCTTTTGGCTATAGGTTAGTGAGACAACATGATCTCAGAGGTTTTAAACGCATGCTAAGAGCATCTATCATTTTCAGAATGAAACGTATGACCATCTGTCAGGCACCTTAGAGGCCATACTCGCAAGATTATTAAAAGGGTTGGGCTATAACAAAATTATAAATTATTAAAATAGAAATAAAATGTTTGTTCTTTCCAATTCTAATTCATGAATTCTAATTTATTTTTGTTAGCAAACAGTCCAATCAGGAATTACAGAGCTGTAATAAATTAGCATTACTAATTATGCATGCAAAAGAAGTTTTGACTATTTTCAGGTAGCTAGGCCAATTTACTTCAGATAAATATATTTTTGGTTAAATTCATGCAAATGCATTTTGGTACCAGATATAAACTTTCTACACACCTCTATTATTATTATGGGACTCGACCTGGGAGGCCAGATCTACTGGAGGCTGGTGGAGTTGATCTAAGGAAGAAGAGGAAGAGCTGTTTTGGTAGGAGGCTTGCCAGGCTGGTCAAGAAAGCTTTAAACTAGATGTGACGGGGGAGGGGGGCATCAATCCATCCCAACACTCCCGGTCAGTTGCCAGCGCCTGTAATAAGTGCTTGAAGCGATTCCAGCGCCCCCAGCCATTGAGTCGGCCTCATTTGCAGTTGGGCTCAGATGCTTCTGTACAAATGCCCATAGTATGGGAAATAGGTTGGAGAGTATGGAACTCTGTCTGGTGATAGGTGAGGGGTCAACAGAGAGCTTATGGATCAGGGTCAAAGGAAGAACAGCAATGGGGGACATTACAGTGGGGATCTGTTACACGCCACCTGACCAGAAGGAATCTGTGGATGAAGCGCTCTACAGACAGATAGGAGCAGCCTCACGTTCGCAGGCCCTTGTCCTCATGGGGGACTTCAACCATCCCAATATCTGTTGGAGGGACAGGACAGCCCGGCACAAGCAATCCAGGAGGTTCCTCAATTCTTTGGAAGACAATTTCCTCTTGCAAGTAATAGAGTAGCAGACAAGGAGAGGTGCCATGCTTGACCTGGTACTCACCAACAGGGAGGGGCTGGTGGGGAATGTGACACTCCAGGGCAGCCTTGGCTGTAACGACCATGAGATGGTTGAGTTTGAGATCCTCAGGACAGTAACAAAAGCGTGCAGCAAGCTCACTGCCCTGGACTTCAAGAGAGCAGACTTTGGCCTCTTCAGGAACCTGTTTAGTAAGGTTCCATGGGATATAGTCCTAGAGGGCAGGGAGGCCCAAGACTGCTGGCTCATATTCAAGGATCA
>NW_009914208.1:6097-6616 GCF_000696875.1 Nestor notabilis
AGATGGATAAGGAGCTGCTGAGGGAAAAATGAAGCTTTCAGAAGGTGGAAGCGAGGACCCGCAACCTGGGAAGATTACAGGAACATTGTCCGGGAAGCCAGGGACCAGGTCAGGAAAGCTAAGGCCCAGACAGAATTAAATCTGGCAATGGATGTCAAAAATAACAGGAAAGGCTTCTATAGGTACATAGCAAATAAAAGACAGACTAGGGACAATGTGGGCCCCCTCTGAAAGCTATTGGGAGAACTGGCTACCCTGGATTTTGAGAAAGCTGAGGTTCTTATGACTTCTTTGCCTCTGTCTTCACTAGCAAATGCGCTGACCACACCACCCAAGCCTTGGAAGGCCAACGCAGGGACTGTGAGAATAAAGACCTTAGACCCGCTGTAGGAGAGGATCAGGTTCAAGACCATCTTAAGAACCTGAATCTGCACAAGTCCATGGGACCTGGTGAAATCCATCCACGGGTCCTGAAGGAGCTGGTGAATGAAGTTGCTAGGCCACTGTCCATCATATTTG
>NW_009914209.1:0-3279 GCF_000696875.1 Nestor notabilis
TTGGTGGTGCTACGTCATTCCAGGTCATTGACGCTAATGAGTGGGCATATGATGATGGTGCACTCCGTGTAAGTTTCCGCCACATGGGTCGTGTACATTCAACCTCATCTGGATCCATGGACGTATCCCTGGCATCTGGCCTATGATAGATCATCTCTACAATGGCTGAATCAGGGACTGGATGGCTTTCTTGACCATGGTCCAGTTGGCTATCATCCTTGTAGGGAGACCTTTCCTTCATAACTGCCAAGAGACACCTCCAAAGACTAAGGGCTCGCTTCTCTTTCGCAATTGCTTTGTCAATTCCTCCTTCCTTAGCAAGTGATCCCAGCTGCTTGGCTTCCCTAACTTCTAGTTCATGACTATCGGCCCCATTGTCCCAGCACTGGAGCAACCAGGTGATGGTGTGCTCCCCTGAAAGACGGGTGAAATCTTTTCTTACATTCCGCAGCTTGGTCAAGGTCTGGGGTCGAGAAGTAACCTCTTCTTCTTCTTCTTCTTCATCTTCATCTGATCCACGTAGTAGCAACTCTTTGGATGCTGTCCCCTCATCTTTCTTCACTTCACAGGTTGCTGTTTGGGCCTCTCATTTGTTTTTCCCCTTGCTTACAGGGGCAACCAATAGTGTCACGAATTGCCCATTTGGTTTAGCTGCACTATCACTGTGGTTGGTGCAGCTGCTGTGCTTGGGGGTTGAGTAATACCAACAGTTGTGTTGTCTGTTGCCGTAGGGGTAGCTGCTGTGCTTGTCACTGGGGTTGGTGTAGCTGCTGTGCTTGGAGTTGGAGTAGCTGCATTGTCTGTTGATTTGCCATTAGACCCAGAGACATTTTTTTTCCCACTGAAAGTGCTGGATAGTGTTGTCAGGGCTCTGTAGGCATAGGACAAGCCCCAGCACGTTGCCATGATTTGTCCCTCTCTGGTATAACCAGGATGACAGCACACCTTGTTCAAGTGGTTTACTAGTTTTTCCGGATTTTGCACTTGTTCAGTGGTGAAGTTCCAAAGCACTGGAGGGACCCACTGGCCTAGATACTTGCCCACACACCCTGCCGCTTATGACTGTCCAGCCTCGGGGAAAATCTCTTGGTGGTCTTCCTATATTGTCGTTTAACACTAGACCAGATTTGAACCTGATACTGCTTAACTTTTGAGATCAGATGAAATAGGGCATTCCCAGGGTAGGATGGCTGTGAGTAAAACACACTCCATATATTTGCCAACATGCTGATCCCCAGCACAATCAGCAGGCAGGTCACAAGGGTATTCAAAGGCCACCCAAAACCTTCAGAACTCTCATATGCTGTTGTAAATAGGCTGGTGGGGGAGCAGGGGTGTAAGGGAATGTCTCCTTCATGGGTTGACCCCCCAAGGAGAAAAAATTCCATATATAATTGCTAAAAAATTTCATTATGTACTTCCCAAAGTATAGGGGTGATGACCACGCTGGAAGTGCAAGCCAGACCAGTTTCATGATCAATGACTCTATTGTATTACAAGTCATTACCATGAAGTACAGTGAAACAATAACCTTAGCCCAGGCTCCCCAGCCTATAAACACTAAAACAGCAAATACTGGTTGTAAGTAAGGTACGGCATGCTGAATCTCTGAGATCAAGTGCAAGAACTCTGAGAGTAAATAAATCAGCACTGTGATGAGTGACTATTAATCTGAAACAATAAATGCTTACCACAAATATGATTAGACACACTCTGGTCAGATCTATTGTTATTTCAACCCTTCATGCCCACGCTGGGCACCAAAAATATGTCGTGGTTCAAGCCCAGACAGCAACCCAGAACCATGCAGCCACTCGCTCGCTCCTCTCCTTCTTCATCTCCCCATGCCTGGAGGAATGGGGAGGAGAATCAGAGAAACGTAATTCCCACGGGTTGAGATAACAGCAGCCCAGTAACTAAGGTATAATACAAAACCACTACTGCTACCACCAATGACAATAATGATACGGGAAATAACAAGGGGAGAGGGTACAATTGCTCACCACCCACCGACAAATACCCAGCCCAGCCCGAGCAGTGATCTGGGCCTTCCAGGTAACTCCCCCCAGTTTATATACTCGGCATGACGTGCTGTGGTATGGAATACCCCTTTGGCCAGTTTGGGTCAGGTGTCCTGTCTCTGCTTCCTCCCAGCTTCCCCTCCTCCCTGGCAGAGCATGAGACTGAGAAAGTCCTTGCTCATAGTAAACATTACTTAGCAACAACTAAACCCATCGGTGTTATCGGGGTTGCTCCCAGGCTGAAAGTCAAAAACACAGCACTGCACCAGCTACTAAGAAGGGGAAAATAAATGACTGCTGTAGCTGAACCCAGGACAGTATTGCATTGAATTCTGGATGTTAAATATCCCAATTGATAACCCAATTTACTCCTGCTATTTACTAAATCACTGTGTACTACCAAAGTAAAATTAGGAGAATATTCCAGCTAACAGAAATGAGTCTAAGTCTTCCTATTTTAGTACTAAACCAGAATAAAATTTTGAGGACATGAGCAGAGGATGTTCTGAGCTGAGACATACATTATATTACAGAAATGGTTTCTTCCGACAGGTTGCTGATCTAGAGAGAACTGTGGAGTACAAACCCTTCAAACCCTTGGCAAGGGTGATGTGATTAAGTTTTAATAACAGAATCTGAACTCCAGGTATATTAATAAACTGCTATATTAAGGAAGAGAAGATGTTGAAGTAAACTCTCCCACACAATTTTCTAGTCATAATCCTCCCAATTCATTCTACAGATTAAATAATGCACTATGAAATGCATTGAATAATGCAGTATGAAATGTACTGATTTATAGAGATTATGTAATAATAGAAGAGGCACTTATAAACTATTACCCTAAGTAAACTGGTTACTACCTTAACCTATGTATAGCTATAATTAGAACAGTAAGGTAATTGTGATTTAAAAATGATACATGGGAAAAATAGAAAGTTTGTTGTTTTTTTTTTTAACTGAATTTGTAGGCTTTACAATCCTAGAATGTCTAGTGACTTCTGAATGTGCATATGTGTTTTCAATGTTTTACCAAGAAGCAATTAAAAATTATAAGTTTGTTTATTAAAAATACCTCATTACTATACTAACTGCCCTATGCAAAAAGTGTATATCTGTGTAGAGAGATGCTTTTCTTTCTATTCTTAAGCAAGTCTGTGGAAAGAACTACAGTATTTTAAACCATTTGGATCCCTAATTGCTGATACATAATGGCACTTAGTACATGATTTAGTGAAAACATGGTGTTGATTAAAAG
>NW_009914209.1:3310-23422 GCF_000696875.1 Nestor notabilis
TCCCTACAGCAAGAAAACCAGAATATTTTGGAAAATGCAATACTTAGAAAATTACAGCTGGCAAATTATGAGCCCATTCTAACTCTCATTAAACTAAATGGCCATGGATCGGGCCTAGAATGAAGCTAGTCAAAATGAAAGCAAAGTTGATTACAAAGGACTATAATGATATTTTGGTATTAATTTGGGGGGACATCGTAGCCAATTAGATAGTAACACTCTGGGCAAAATTAAAAATGTTACTGATTTTGAATTTGTGATTTTGAGACTCAAAGCTATAGAAACCTAATTTATATTCCTTGCAGACTAGACTACACTGAAATACATTCTCTTTCATTGTCTGTACAATGCCTTGAATATTTGCTGCAGCAGAAAATGTCTTTCTCATAAAAATCAAATACAAGCACTTTCTGTTATATTGTGGAGTTTTGTTTTCTTTTGACTAAACCACCTAAGAGGTTCAAGGTAGCAATACTTGATGTTTACAACCAATATTTAATTACATTTAATATAGCAGTTCTTTCTTTTGATCAAATCCTGATTCTGTGTTAGAAGGGTATGACCTAGCATGAAGCTGAGGCATCCATTTCTCTTTCCTGTGGTTCCTCTGCACAGGCATGACCTTCTCTTAAAGCAACTGGAGTCTCTCATATGTCTGATACTTTACTTGGTGGCCAGAAACATACTTGAAGGTCAGCCTTCCAGCCTGTCGTGGTTTAAGCCCAGCTGGCAACTTGGAACCACGCAGCCGCTCGCTCACTCCCCCCCTTTTTCTTCCTCCCCCCGCTCCCGGAGGGATGGGGAGGAGAATCGAAGGAATGTAACTCCCACGGGTTGAGATAACAGCTCTCCAGTAACTAAGGTATGATACAAATCACTACTGCTACCAATAATAATGATAAGAGGAATAACAAGGGAAAAGGACACAACCGCTCACCACCCGCCGACCGATACCCAGCCCGACCCGAGCAGCGATCTGGGCCTTCCGGGTAACTCCCCCCAGTTTATATACTCGGCATGACGTGCTGTGGTATGGAATACCCCTTTGGCCAGTTTGGGTCAGGTGTCCTGTCTCTGCTTCCTCCTGGCTTCCCCTCCTCTCTGGCAGAGCATGAGACTGAGAAAGCCCTTGGTCAGAGTAAACATTACTTAGCAACAACTAAAAACATCGGTGTTATCAGCGTTGTTCCCAGACTGAAAGTCAAAAACACAGCACTGCACCAGCTACTAAGAAGGAGAAAAAATGACTGCTGTAGCTGAACCCAGGACACAGCCAAGTCGTCTAGTTAGGCCTTTTTCTGATGGTTCCTTTTCCAGCAGCAAATAGAAGTGCTGTGAGAGACTTTAAAGTCAGTTACATGCTCTGTGTTCCTTCTTCCACTGATTTGACTGATGAACTAATAGCTGCACTGATTTACACTCCAGTGCTACAGGGCAAACACATCTTATTGCCTGCAGCTGTATTAAAAAGAGGATTAAATGTATAGCTAATATATGCCTGATGAACAAAATAACTCAGGAATTTGAAAGAATGTGAATTGTGTGTGATAAGGCAATAGAAACAAGGTTTAGGATATGTTTTCACTTCTTCATATAAAACACCATGTTCTCCTTTACTCTTTTATTTTGCCCATTCAAGCAAGAATGAAGTTCATCCTTGCTCCAGCATAACAATAGAAGTCAACTGATAACATAAAATTAAAACTTCAGAAGATAAAATGTAAATCTGAGATGTTCTATTCCCTCGTGAAAGCAAGAAGCAGCAATCTGACCTTCCACCCGAGTAGACGTTCCACCTCTTCAAAGATATATGCATCGTAGACGTTGTCCATTCTAGTCCTTTAGCTTTCCTATATGTCAGAAGAGAATGATTTTGGAAGGCATTAGGAAAGGCTGTGGCATAAACAGCCACTTTTCTGGACAAGATGCATAAAACCTGAAGTTCAGGCTCGATGACGAAAACAAATTGAAATTATGGTTATTTCTATCAGTCACGGGTGGTTTGGAGTACTGCAGAAAGGGAATAATTTGAAACTGTGACTGTATGGGACTATACTTTGTCACTAACAACTAAACTTGAAATAGAAGGGAGATCAGGTAAATATTTTCTCAGAATACTTTGCTTTCTTGACAGTTGTTACTAAACAAATTGGGAGCAGGTAGGACACTTTCCAAGCAGAACTGTTTCTAGTTTGATTCAGAAAAACAAGTTAAGCACATATTTAAGAGCAAGCAGAGCTCTAATTCCAACTCTATTCAATAAAAAAGGCAAGCTCTCACTCCTTTATGTTTTTTCTGCATGCTGAATATGTATCTTAAGTCATAGCTGAGTGCTAATCCATGGAAGCAACTTTTACCGAACAGAGAAAGGCTCATTAAACTAGGAAAGGTTTTTTGTTTGTTTTTTTTTTTTTTATTTGGTTGGTTGGTTGGTTGTTTTTTTGTGTTCTTGGTTCTGTTTTTTCCTCAAAAAAAAAAAAAAAAATCTGTGATATGTCTTTAAAAAAAAAAATCTGTGATATTTCTTTTTGGATACATGTACCAAGCACAATATAGAATATCTGTACTCATACAGGATTTTAGGTGAGGACTTTTTATTTCATTTTGAGACACTGTAGCTCACAACTTAAATAAATGGAAATCCCATTTAAAAGAACCATATAAAGTTTGTGGAAGAACTATGGTTCAATGAGTTTCCAGTAGTTTACCGAGTTCAGTAAGAAAATTGAAATTATTTTCATGACTTTCAAAATGTAATTTCTTTAATTTTGATGAGAACATTTGATCCTATAAAGCTTTTCTTAATTAGTCCAATAAAACATATAATCTACTTTTTTTATTATTTACTGAACTAACATGCTTATTACTATTTTTATTACAAGTGTTTATTGATTTTTTCATAAATGCAGCTTACTGCGAATTCTTTGCATGTTAATTTATTGTATCAAATTCACCTAGCAATTACAATTGTCCATATTACACTTCCAATTACATTTAGCCACTTGTGCTTCTGATATTAATGAATATTTGAACATAAGCAGTCATCATTGAAGAGTTTCCTATGAATAAATCACTTGAGGTCACATGAACAGAGACCATGATTAGAGAAAAAGCAATTGTCAATAACACATAGCAAGACTTAATGTGGCCTAACCACATAGTAAATGCAGTTACTACATCTTTCTAATGTTGTGTGCTTTCCCATGGATTGTATTCATACAGCATTATTTTGAAGCAGTAGGTTATTACCTATTTTATATAGCAGCCTATGTGTGCAACACATACTGCATAGACCAGTGTTAAATATATCATATCACCACAAATTAATAAGTCTGTAGAGTTCTGAAATATGTAAAACAGAGGGTCTTGATCAAAGAATCATAGAATAGTTAGGGTTGGAAAGGACCTTAAGATCATCTAGTTCCAAACCCCGTACCATGAGCAGGGACACCACACACTAAACCATATCGCCCAAGGCTCTGTCCAGCCCAGCCTTGAACACCGCCAGGGATGGAGCATTCACAACATCCTTGGGTAACCCATTCCAATGCCTCACCACCCTCTCTGTAAAGAACTTCTTCCTTATATCTAACCTGAACTTCCCCTGTTTAAGTTTAAAGCCAACACCCCTTGTCCTCCCACTACAGTTCCTAATGAAGAGTCCCTCCCCAGTCCTTCCATAAGGAGTCCTTCAGACACTGGAAGGCTGCTATGAGGTTTCCACGCAGCCTTCTCTTCTCCAGGCTGAACAGCCCCAACTTCCTCAGCCTGTCATCATACGGGAGGTGCTCCAGCCCCCTTATCATCCTCATGGCCCTCCTCCGGTCTTGCTCCAACAGCTCCATGTCCTTTTTATGTTGAGAACACCAGAACTGGACACAATACTCCAAGTGGGGTCTCATGAGAGCAGAGGGGCAGGATCACCTCTTTCACCCTGCTGGTCACGCTTCCTTTGGTGCAGCCCAGGATACAGTTGGCTTTCTGGGCTGTGAGCGCACGCTGCCAGCTAATGTTAAGCTTCTCATCAACCACCACCCCCACGTCCTTCTCCACAGGGCTGCTCTGAATCTCTTCTCTGCCCAAGCTGTAGCTGTGCCTGGGATTGCCCCGACCCAGGTGTAGGACCTTGCACTTGGCATGGTTAAATTTCATAAGGTTGGCATCAGCCCACCTCACAAGCGTGTCAAGGTCCCTCTGATAACCAACTTAGTCCACCAAAAATCACTGATTGTCATTGAGCTATCTCAAGGTCAACCTTCAGAATATTCTGGAAAAATGACTAAATGTATCCAGTAGAATAACATTCATCTCTCTGTGCCTTGTGAAGGAGTTTTGTCTTTTTGTAAACTTCAGTCCTTACTACAGACAGATTTGCTTTTTCAAGCAATACGGTAAAAGAACATCCTCTTAATTTGAGAATGGTACTAAAGTGGAAATTGTTTGGAAAGGTTGAAACCTTTTGATTAGATATAGAAATAAAGTTTAAAGTAACATTTGACCATTGCAAGTCCTTAGTGTTACAGTTCGAACTATCAGAGTTACAGCACTCTACTCTCTTGAAATGATGATTAAAAAAAACGTTTCACACAGAAACTAATCCAGCTAAGTCAGCTTTCCCTGTTTGACAGCTTATAACTGTAATAGCTTATGAGTGGAAAATAGAAGCGTAAATAAACTGTCTAAATTTATGTGCAAATCAAAATCCTCTTTGTAAACCCAAGTTTTAAAAGGTTGAAAAAGGTCCCTGATTTGCTGTGAACACCAGATCAATAAATCAAAACCAAAATGTTTTCTTTTATAATTCTGAAACTTACAAAGACCAGTGGATAGAGAAATGTTTGTGGGGTTTTTCTGGTTTGTTTTGGTTTTGGTTTTTTTTTTTTGGCTTTTTTTTGGTTGAGTTGTTTTGGGTTTTTTTTTCGTTTTTTTTGGTTTGTTTTTTTTTTTGCCTCTACTGGGCACCTGCCAGCACAAACATCAGCATTTCTGCCTGGAAGCTCTGGGGCTCAAGGAAGACCAAGAAGGCACATATATGTGGATTAATTTGTGCTTTTAAATACGAAGGATTTAGAAGAATATTTTTAACCTGTCCTTCCAAAGCTCATAAATAACAATTCAAGACTGTTCAACAGCCCAGAAATTCAAGACTGCAGAATGTTCAAACTGAATATTCGGCTTTCAGATGCTTACAGTTCTCTTCTCGGATGAAGAATTGATAAAATTGTCATTTTATAAATGAAGACTTCCTTTGTTCCTCTAGGCTCAGTTGACACAATTATGTGAATCAAGGGCTGTCATGTTCTCAAATGCTAATTTCTCTGTTTACGCTGCTGGTAGGTAGGAAATCTCACCTAAATATAAAGACTCAGGTTGATGTCTTAGTTAAATAGTGTGTACCAACTAGCATTTCTTTGAGTTAAACAGGCATTAAGCATTTCACTAAAATCCAGATCTTTTAGCCTGAAGGGACTAGAATAATCCTCTTACTTTTTCTGTTTTCTGTCTTCTGGTAGTTCAAGACTGAGGCAGATGGGCTGTTTTTTCATCTTCTTGAGAGGTAAATGTAGTGTATATTCACAATTTCAGTTTGTATATTTGTAATGTGCTTTATATTTTCTTTTCACCTAACTGTTGTTACTACACAAATATTTCAAACATTTGGTTTCACTACAGAAATACTTTTTTTTTTTTTTTAACTTAACTGCTGCTGCCATTGGCCTATGCAAAGTAAATGCAAACCAAATTGTCTTTCAATTCTGAGTAATCTTTAAGTGTCTTAAAAGGTGCCTGATATGTAATGCTCATAGTCACACTTTTACTGGGCTGGTTTGGATTTAGACCAGAGATCTTCTATTTCTAAAGCTTTCCTACACTGTGACCTTCAGTAAGCCAGATAAATTTGTTTTCTAAAAGTACTGTCCAGATGTAAACTTTGTTCTTTGAGAATCCATTGTTTAACATCTACCAAGGTTCTATCTGTATGAAAAATGTGGAAGATGATACCTCTCAAAAAAGTAATTTGAGGATTAAATACTGCATATAAAATGTTTGAGGGTTAGGTATCATGCAAATACAAGATATTACTATGTTATTTTGTAACATTAATTTCAACTGTATTTCTTTACTTGTGTCTATGCCATTTTCTACTCTCACTGCAGGAAAATACACTTGCTGATATAAATGGAGATTTGAACTCCAGCTGGGTTGTTCCTGGATTTTAGCTGTTCAGACAGAGTTTCCCTCCACAATCATTCTCTGTGAGTCTGTGACAGTGAGGTGAGGCACTGTAGAGCAAGCAGAATTTTAATGGCTACTCAGAATTAAAGCTTAGTAACATCAAGCAGGCAGGAGCTGCCAGGTCAGGCACATTTCTAAAACAGAACTTGAAAAAGATAAATTCAAAGCAGTGGAATTTAAGCATAGATATATGTGCTGCAATTTGGAAATAACACAGGAACTGCTATAAAGCCCAGGAACTAAGATGTCCAATTAACTACTGCTGCAAAAATGATTTAGGATTCAGTGCAAGCACTCAAAATACTCTGAAGTATCTAGCTCTTTGTACTTTGCTCAATTGTAATGTGAGCTTTGTAAAGATGCTTTTGCACAGACCTTGATTTTTTTTTTCCTGGTTCAATGTATAGGCATGTTTATACAGAAGTGTGATTAGTCCTTGGGTTTGGTAGAAGATTGTCACCTTTATGTCCAGGTCAGAAATGTGTCATATTAACACTGCACTCTAGGAAAGGTATGTATGTTCTGCTGCCTGACATTCATTCCTTGCACTTTTGTAACCTGCTGTTTGGTCTACATGTTATTTTCATTTTAATTTATTGGGAACTATCTCAGTCCTTACATAGAGGAACCCTAAAGATATAATCTTAATATTTTCAAGGATTTCAGGAAATCATAGGGTAGAACATGCTAGAAAATAGCCTCGCAAAAGGAGAGAAGCATCAAAGATATAATTCTTCAGGATGTATACGGTAAAAGTTGCTACAATCACAAAGGCACTGAAAATACCACAGAGCAGTGCTGCCCTCTGGTATGTGGTTTGTTCACAGTTCTCCAGGGCAGTGTTTCTGGCTATTTAGTTCTCTCTTCTTTAGTGGCATTCTCTCTAGTCATCTCTTTCTAATGAAAGTCTAATTGAAATTTAATTAATTCAGGTAGGTGTCATTAAAATAGATTAGATTAATCTCTTTGAATGCCAGGAAATGGAAGTAAATTATGATATTGCTCTTTTTTAATAATAAAACCAGTTTGACCCAAAGTACGTTTGTGTGATGCAACTGCCTATATATGTGTGTAAATACACATATATAGACACATAACATATGTACACATATAAATGCACATACATGCACACACTCAGAACTGGAAGCAGTAAAGAATGAATTTTCCTGCACATGGAAGCATCTGCCTAATGTATGGGTAGGAAAAGGCAACAACTGAGAAACATTTGTTTGCTTCCTTCTGTAAATTTTCTTTTGAAATTACACCCACTGGCATTAAGAATGTAGGAATACTGGATAATGGAAAAGGTCCATTCAGCTTGGTATCTCAGTATCTGACCTTGACAGAAAGCAGATTCTTGGGAAAGACCTTACACTGGAGGAGTCGTCTGATCATAGTTTCTCCAAGTCTCTCCTAGCAATAATTTCTGACTCAAGGTCTTCCTGGGATGGAATTTGGTTATGCTCAGAGAAATGCTGGTTTAGGCATTTGATTATCCTTGTCTGTCTTCTCTGAACTTTTTCCGCTTTTGTGATGCATTCTAAAATATTAACTCCTTTCAATGTTCCTTTGAGCTCCTTGTGTTAGTTAAATGAATTAGCAGTATTTTGTAGCTTTAATGTTATTTAAACATTTTTTAAAACAGATTAGAATGACTCTCTACCAATGTAATAGATGGTCCTGACTGTAATTATAAAATAGAAGTAGTCAGAGATGTTTCAGTCCTTGACACTCCTTAAAGAGTGTCAGCTTCACCAGGGTTTTGTTACACCCTGCCGTAAGTTAGAACAGTTCTTGTATAGCCAAAGTCAGATTCAGAGCCAAAGCCAAAGCCAAAGCTGCACAGTTTCGAAAGTGCGTTTAAAGCTAAACTGAAAGGTAAAGTCTGTCCCACTTAGATCTGTTTTCGTACTAACTTAGTTATGTCACGAAGCAGTGCTTCTTCATCGCAAAATCTAGCTAATGATGTTGGTGGCAATTTGTTCTTGTTCTTTTCTTGGGACCTAACTCTATGTAGTCAATCATATTTCCTGTATTGTGTACTTAAAGTTAGCTATAGTAATATGTGGTCAGCTCCTCCCTGGTTGATTTTTGGGAACTGAATTCGAAATCATGCATAGGTCAGCATCCGCATAAAGAAGATGAAAGCTAAGGACCTAATTTTCATTTATGTTCTTATATCTTGGGCAGTTTTATATGAAAACGTTGGTGACACTGCCTTTTTCATATTGGAGGGATTTTGAGTGAGCAGTTCTGAAATGTGTACTGTATGAGTTTTCTAATGAACAGAAAGCTCATGTGCTCACAAGTTATCAATTCAGGCAAAACCAGCTTTAGAAATAACCTGAAGGTGGCAAAATGGAGCCTTACTCCAGGAAGTCTAGCACTATTTATGAAGAAATGAGGTAGACTTATGGATTTGATGCCTTTTCATACTACGCTGCTATCGTGTGAAAATGTAATATTATTGCAGCAACAGATTTTATAAACAAGTTTTAATTTTCCACTTTTTGTTCTGCAACTGTTGGATTTTTTTTTTTTTCCTAATCTCCTCTGTGGGCTGGTCATATTTGACTAAGTTCTGCATTCATTTTCTGCATTACTGTTTTTCCATAACTTAAGTATTTTAATACAGTACTTGGAAATATGTGGAGAATTACATTGGTAAACAAGTTTATTTTCTATACCTCCATATTTATCATTAAAAACAACCAAAACCCTCACAACATGAAAAAGGTAAAATTAAATAAGTATTTCAAAGTCAGCATTTAGGATGTCATGGGTATTTCCTCAGAGCTCATCTTAGATCCCTGAACTAGAATGGTTTTAACAGGAATTGTGTTAGACAAGTCATCTCTCATCTGTTTGCAATTAGGTTAAAGGGATTGGAAGAACCTAGTTTAGGTTTTAGATGAAATGGATAAGATCTTAAATGAAGCTGTCTGATTATATGCTGTAGGTCAATCTGATTATCACATACCAGTGAATAAGGGGAATAAGCACACATTTTAAAGAAGCTATAGTACTTTCAAATTTTTTATGTGTAAATGCACTTTATTTATATCTATGTATGCCCATATTAAATAAGGAATAGCCAAATTGGTATAATCCCTAGTTTGTCATTCATTGCAAAGAAAGATGTTTTAGTTCAAAATACATTACATTTCCCCCAAATTACACTGTGGTTTTTGAAGGAGGCATGCACAAATTGTTTTTCTATACTGCCTTCTTTTGGCAACAAGCTGGTTTGTTTGTTTGATTTGCTATTTAAAACCCTTCGTCTCCATGTACAGTACAGTTTCTGGACCTCATTCTCCAATGTCTTTGCTTAGGTGTAAGTAAGTTCACAAAGGACTAAAAAAAAAGGTACCATATGATGAATTAACATACAGCACTAACTTTACATATGTACTTGTGTGTACTTACCACAATGCCAGTGTAACCAGTAAAATTAGGACATTTGATGAAATTTCATCTTAGCTTTGGAAACAATGTGAACGCTAAGCTTTCTACTTAAATCTACTTTATGATATTCTCTGTCCTGAAATGTTCTTTCTGCCTCTATGCAGCTGTATGTTGTAATTTATCATACTGTTTTGTTGCACAAAATATTTCCCTGTATAGAAGAATTTTTTCAACCCATTCTATTCAAGCCTGTTTCATGTTGCTCAAACACTTTACCAGCAGCTGGTTAGACATCCATTAAATCCAAGAAAGTCTGTTATCACTTCTTTTTTTAGGGAGGGCTCAGGGGATCAAGGTGATACAATCTTAATTTCAAGTTCCTTTCACAAACCCAGTTCTGTTGACTTCTTACTTGTCCTTAAACTAAGTCAATAATGCACCGCAGCTCATCCACATTAAAAACCAGAAGCAGTTCTTGCCTCAGGGGCCCTTATGGCTGGAGGCCCATGTGGTATTTGCTACTGCTTCCGTTGTTGTTAAATAAGAAAACGTATCACCAGTATCTGTAGTCATGTGGGGTAGTTTGGAACAGGTTTCATTTCAGTTTGCCACTTCACCAGATGAAAATACCAGACAAATAAAAAAATAAAATAAAAAAGTTGAAAAAAGGTAGAGGGCAGAGATTTTTCTTTAAGAAAGAGAGAACAAGCTGCTTTTGATAAAGGAAACAGCCTTTTCAAAAATTGCATCTTTGGGGGTTTTTTGAATCTCATTTATCTCTTTCATCAAACATCTTTATTATATTAGACTGTGTTCACATGCATGCCATGTGTTATGTGTGAATGGCTGCTGCCAATCTCTTTTAGTACCTCCACAATTGTTTACTTTATGTTTATCTCCCTGTATTCTGACCGCTTTAGTTGTACTACATTATTTCTTAGGCAGGTTTGAAGTACCTTACCTGGATTTATTTAGAAGGTTAAATGACTGTTTCCCGGGGATCCTCCTCTCACCCCAACCCTAAAGAGCACAAACAGTTTTACAGTGTGATATTTACATATTTGTTGCTGTGACTACGATGACTTGGTAAGATTTCTCACTTGACACTGTAGGTCTTAAACTGAAATTAAAAGAAAATATCTCTGCCCCAATTAACTTTACCAGTCAGTTTTGTGAAGTCATAAATCTGTGTCCACAATATCTTAGTCTGTTTCAGTGAAAGATACTATTATGCAAAAATTTTTGTCTTTTGAACATAGCTGGCTATAAGTGTGGTAATTCCATTCATTCACCTTATAATTCTCTTTACCAATAAAATACTATTCCCTGTTATGTATTTTTTAGTATTTTTCCAGACCATTTTTAAAGGTTTGTTTTAGGTGTCCTGTTCATAATGTATATTTGAGTTTTGCTGAATAATAGAATTTATTTACTTCTTGTGCAATAATTTTCTTTCATACTGCAACAAGAGAATGTAAGGTGAAGCTACTAAAGTGATGAGTTTTCTTCCATTGCTTTAGAAGATTGCTTTACAACTGAACATGTTTCAAGGCTAGGAAATTACATATTGCTTTGTAGTCCTTCTTTTATTGCATTTATGCCCCTTGGATCAGTTTAAGTAATTTTTCTTGCTGCTTTACACTCATACTTTTCGAGGATTTCCCTCATTGACATATATTAGCCAGGATATATAAAATTTATGTCTTTCCTTTGTTATTTCCTCAAAAGTCAGATTGTTCAGCATCTTTCTTTGTTTTTTCTTTTCTGAATTCTCCACATCTTGTGAACTCTGAGATGCCCAGAGCTAAGCTTTATGGAGCTAAGCCACAACTCTGTCATTTAAGTAAGTCTTAATACATGTCTGATCTATGATGGATGAACCTCTGTTTGCACCAAAAATCATATCAAAGTTATTATTTTTGTTTTCCTTCTTACTGGTATAGTGTTTGAAATATCATAGCTGTTCACTGTTACCTTAAGACTTTTTCAGCACTGCTGTTTTTATATATTCCTCTGTCTTCAAAAACATTTTTTTCTTTACAGGCACAACTTTGAACTTTTCCTGGTAGCCTCTTCCCTTTCTTCCTCCTTTTCTTCCCTCTTTTCTCCCCATTTTTCTTTACCCCATCTGGCCTTTCACTGCTGAGTAACTCTCCAAGTAAGGAAAACCAGCAGTTTTTCAGCACAGTAATAGCAGTTACTGTGGAATAGAGACGGGCTTCACAATGTTTGTCTGTATTTGTATGTAATCGCCTAAGACAAGAAAGCACAAAAATATTGCATTGTCTTCCAGACGCCAACCCAGAAAATAAAACCCCCAAAGCCATAGGACTTGTTGACAGACTTATGTGCCTGTTGTTTATCTCTGAGAGGCAAGGTAGTTCACCTGAGTTTATCACCACATGAATATGGGTGTGCAGCACCAGGAGCACAAGAGGCTTATGGTGCAGAGCTGAACCTCAGGAAAGTGTAAACACTTGTACTTTGACCCTTGTCACCAGGAGAAGACCCTGGGATTGGGTTCAATAAGCACTCTTAGGCAGCCTTGTAGAAGTGGATGTAATTTCCTTGTGCACAGGCTCTGGTGGTGAGGGAGGAGACAGGGTAGGAACTTCCTTCTTTCACCTCAAAGGCATTACAACATCTTTTTCTTTACTTTCATTCTGGGTTTTGATTTTCTGTTTCAGGAGCTGAATGCCAAAAAGCTACCCACTGTGGTACCAATTTGTAGATTTATAAATCTGACCTTAAGTGTTGAAGTTAGTTTTAATTAGGCAGTCATCTTTCAAAAACTGAACTTTTTTTTTTTGCTGAACTTTTATTTGTCATTTCTTGTTGTTTACATTCATGCTTAAAGAGGATGCAGCTGGCCTTGCCCCTATGTTCTCTAGGAAAGTTTATGGCATTATGACTAATACCTCTCTGGACACCCACTATAGTGCAACTTTCCTTTCATAGGTATTTATGGATAAGAATCTAAAATAATCCTTTTTTAGTGGTTGTCTTACTATTTACATGTTTCTTTCATCACTTTATTGCTGTAGTTTTTCTATTTCTTTTATTGTAAGATGAAGCTTAAAATGTGCAGGATGCTCCTTTTCCTCTTTTATAACACACTCCCACATACCCTTACGGGAGCAAGTTTCAAAAATGGCATCTAAATCTTTACAGGTTATTTCATATGTACATATAAGTGTGCTTTTATTTATCTAGATTATGTATTTAAGTATACTTAACAACTGTTGATAGTATGATTTAGCACCTGCATCAAAAAGCATCAAAAGTGACAATAACTTTGTATGCATTTGGTAGCACTGTGAAATTTGGTATCCTCTTATTAGACAAGTTTTACTTGATTGTCAAAAGTAACTGAAAATTATTTGGTAAAATGATTGATTAACAGATTAAAGATTCTGCCAGTTTAGTAAAAAGTTCTGATATTAATTGCATATGCTTCCAAAAAGCCTTTCTGTTTTTTAAGTTTATTATACATGAATCACTTTTGTTACCGAATTTCTGTCTGAAACTTTTTTTTTTTAGTTTTGTTTTTTTTTTTTTTAGTTCTTTTTCACCTGCTCATAACCTTAATTGGCATTGGCAATTTTTCCTCATTTCGTCTTCTACTCCTCATTTTCTGCACAGGTTTTATTTTGTTTTAAATATCTGAGCAATCCCTTTAGGAGCCACTGCAAGATCAAGTGCAATAAGCAGATGGGCTGTGATATTTTCTGCTTTGAAAACTATGTTTGGTTTTGGACAGGAAAAAAAAGAAAAAGTATGATACAAATGTACTCATCAGATCCTTTCCCACCTCAACCTGTGCTCCTGTGACTAAGTTTTGCCTTGCACAGGGTTATAGACATAGTCTGACAAATTATTAGGGAAAAGAATGGACAAATCCTTTCCTCCTTTTGAATTTAATCCTTTTTTTTTTTTTTTTTTTCCAGAGAATACTTCCAGCTGAACTCCTAACTCTCATGACAGGAAGTAAGTTATGGTCGTCAGCATTTCCAAGTAGATATAGGGGCTTTTTGGTGTTCAAAAAATTAATTTACTAGGTTCATGATTTTAGAAACTGTCTTTATTCATCTGCAGAAAGAATTGGAAAGTAAGAACGACAAGAAAGCTCAGGAGTCACCAGTGTACAAAGTACTGCTGCTTAAACTGCATCTGGATTATAGTGTGGAGGCAGCACACTGATAATTCCCTTTTTGTGTGGTTACATGTTTACCACTTTCAGAAGAGGTTTGCCATCCCAATTGTATAACCTTACAAAATTGATAGGATACCATGTTATAGCAATGCTTCTTCATTCTTAGGGGTAATTCTACCAAGCTATAATCAATCCTTTCTCACATGTTCACGCTAACGAGAACAATGTGCACATCAGAATGTGGAGATTTACTGAACACTGCAAAACATGTCTGCAAAAATACAGACACACGTTACATTTGAAATGAACAATGCCTCTAATTTATTATTACTTACCAAAAAACAAGTAATGAAAATACTATGTTGATGGAAGTTCAATACACAGAAATGAAAATTCTGCCTGAATTGAAGAAAAATCCATAGGTCAGGATGAAAAAAATATTAGTTGTATGTATGTCAGTCAGAACAGAGGTTTAGCCATGGTTGTGAGTGTGAAGTATCAGCATCTTGAGGAATCCAGAGTGCAGTGTAAAGTAATCAGTCCTTAAAACCCATAGCGTTAGAGGCCAGCTTCATGAATGTTCACAGGAAATTCCATTTCCGTACATTTTCAGTAACAGTAGGGAGATTTACAAGGTCTATAGCTTAGACCTCTTACTGAGCACAAAGTGTTTCAAGTTAGTGACTTTCAGAAGAGGAGAAGACCCCACCATTTTACTTTAGTTTTGCACAGATATTTATTTTTTTTTAGATAGTCCAAATTATGTGTTGTTTGTTTGTTTATGTTTTTTGTGTAGTTTCAGTTCTTCATATGTGATTTCTCAAACTCACGTCTAGTAATTAACAACTTTCAACCTGCCTGAAAATATTACTCAATTTAGTTTTCCTAAGTGACTTTTTTAAATATATGCAAATACAAGCTGCAGAAACAAAGCCTGTGTGTATGTGAAGTAGTGGTACATAAAACTTAAGAAAATGTATGCATTTAGTTTGGTATTTTTGACTTTTTTTCAAGTTCTGAAGGCATATTTTAGTCAATCTTGCACATGTGCTTAACATGCTTTCTGAGTAAGTATAATAAATAAAGGTTTTCACCCACAGAACTCCCTTCCTTCTGTCTTCTGTAGTTCTTTGAGCTAGTGGCAAAGTATGTGGTATTTTGTGGTATTTTTTGTCAGTGTGGATCAAAGCATAAATGGTTATTACATGAGCTGAATAGTGCAAAAAGGTTCAGTTCTCTACCTTGGCATTCATAGGAAGATCTGTTGTATTTCTTGAGTATCCATGAGGTGCTTCATCTCTCTGCAGGATCTCATGTTCAGCAGTTCCTAGGACTAGCTACACCGTAAGGCATCTCCAGCTGTGTTCTCTGCACTGTCCTATTATTTATACAGAAAAAAACTTAAATAAATCTTCCTTGGACATACTGATATTTGTTGTTTATCATTCCAAGCAACTAGTTTTCTGTATCATTAGAACAAATTTTGGAATTAAAGTCCCAAAACCAGGTATTACTCAAATGATAACACTTCAATGTCCTTCAGCATCTACTTCTGACTGTAAGTGAAGTTACCTTAACCTGGATTTTAATTCCCTGTTCTTCAGTTAACAACTTATTTTTTCAAGATATGCACCAGACAGCTGGTCCCAAATAGGCAATTAGTCTTTTCTGTCAACCCAAGTATGTATTTTCAACATTCAGAGAATTACACCTGAGTAGGTACTATGCAGTTTATGACTCCAATAGAAATTATACTACTACTTTGAAGTAACTTGTTCTTGTGGACATTTACAAGTTGGGGCAATGGTGGTGTAAATATGTCACACACCTCAAGAAAAAGACACAAAAAGAGATGAAGTCCTTTTGTAGCTCAGTAGAAACACATGCTATAGGTTAGCAATTTTTGTATTTATTTAAAACGAAAGATGAGGGATTAAATATTCCTACAGTGTGTTCATCAGTCTGGTTCTTATTCCACCTGCTATTTCCAACCAGTCAATCTCACAAGTTAAAAATGTTAGTATCTGAAAAATGGTAAAGGTTCTATACTGCAGAAGAAGAAATTAACTGCTTACATTTCTTAAAGGAATATGACATAAACTCTTTTACTTTTGAAGGCACTTGATCATCCTTCCTTGGGGCTCAAGACCATGAACTCTGCTTCAGAACACAGGATGAGATGCAAAAAATGTCTGCTGAATTTAGAAAGCTGTTGGAGGTTGAAGAATTGGAGCAGAGAAGCATAGATGGCATGATTTGGAAGGAAAGGACAGAAGGAATTCCTGCAATGCCCGTCCAGATCAGGGCATTGTCATTCTCTTGCCATCTGCAGCTCTAAAATCACAGCAGGTTCTATGACTGACCCTACACCAGAGGCTGCCTCCCTTCAAAGATGGGCCTTGTCAGGTCAGCTTCTTATGGCTTTACTGCAAAACTCTTCTGAGTCTTTTTCCAAAAATATCCATCAGCCCCATGACATGGTTTGGACTAGACAATCTTTAAAGGTCCATTCCAACCCATACTGTTGTATGATTATGACCCCATGAACTATGCACTTCTTTTCCTCCAGCACTTTACCAGCATATTCACAAGCTCCTTGAGTTTTCCGGACCTCTGACAACTATGGTGGCAAAAAATTCGCTCACACTCAATTCCTATGCAACAAATACATGAGGCAAAATATGGACAGATCAATAAGTTTTACTCCAATGTTGTTTTAAACTATAATTTCATGGTCTCTTTTTCCAGATTAAATCTACTAGATTGTTAGATAACATAACAAGCTAGTTTTCTTCCTCTTGGTGGTTGGAAGATATCCGTTTTCTCTTCTCACATTTCTTCCTATGTGTATTTATAAGCTTAGTAAAGCTTTGTTTTGTTCAAGATGTTTTTGTTGTCCACTTTATTTTAAGGAAATGAGAAATTATAGCTATACCAAAAACATTTTATAAGCATAAGAAAATAGTAAGAAATCGACACAGTTCAATAAAGTGATATTCTATGGTCTCAGATGAGCAAGTAGAGATAGTTGTATTGAAACAGATACTTGCTTGAGCAAATAGATTATCTCATGCATAACACAATCCGTAAAACTAACCAGGCCAAAAATACCCACCTTGCCATAACTAGCAGTCCTATAACTAACTAAATAAAATGAAAACCAGAAACTTTAGGTGAGTCGGCTACTTTCAGTGTACAGAACAATCAATATTTTAAAACAGGCATGATGTGCTATATATGAAAACATACGTAGCATTTTTTAGTAATCTTGCATTCTTGGCTCTAGGAACTTTCCAGCAATGAAGTCACATTCCAGCTGTACTTCTGCAGTGTATGAGTTAGGAACTGTGTGCAGTTACCAGGAGCAGTCAAAGACACTGCAAACTTTCTAATTAGAGAGATGAGTGATAAGTCATGTGTAATTCTCAAACAGAAAACTAGGTGATTGTTCAGCCACATGACCATTTCCTTGTGTTGGCTGGCTGTTTGCTGCAGTTATATCATTTTGCTATTGCTTTTCACACCTGCTCTGTTTGCTAACTTCTTCACCTTGTCCTTGGCATAGACTAAGCCCAGTAAACACAAGTGATGGCATCCCTTCTGTAGACATGCTCATTGTCTCTTTTAAGGAGAATCCTTGTTTCAGTAACAGTCTCAGCATATCCCAGAAAGCTTATATTCTAGATTCCAGTTATTATATCAGGCACATTTTTGAAGACAGCAACAGGTAGTTAAAAATTCTCCATTACATTAAGGCAATTCATTTGACCAAGGGCTGGTGTTTAAGAGGGGCAGGAGAAGAGTTCATCATATCCTATATGATTCTGACATGCTTATCCAGGAAAGCCTCAGAAATACAAGGAATTTGAATTACTGCTGCTGTGTATAGATAGGTACTTGAACCAGAGGACCCAGCTCCAAGTGGTCTTTTCTCTGATCAGTTAAGCATATGCTTAGTAGAAAGGCTACATGAGAAAGTCAGGAGGGAAGGGAAGTCTTTACGTCACACAAAAATATATGCAAGCAAAATGTGGATTTAGAATCATAGAATCATAGATCATTTGGATAACCTGGGACAGGCAGCTGAAAAATAACACGTGATAGATACATTAATGGTAAGTACATATGAAGTGGTCATGAGCACACAACAGTACTGACACCTTCTTGGTCTGTAATCCCTTGTAAAAAACTTCTGTTAAGTCTGTGTCTAGAAAACAGTGCAAGTCAGAACACCTTTGGGGTTTGTTTGTATGTTTGTTTATTTTCTCCAAAACAACCTTCATTTGCCTCAGACAGTAAGCAGACAGAAAGTTTGCAACAATTAATTTTTTTAACCTCAGTCTTCCATAAACCTTGTCTTTTCCTGGAACAGTATATTAAATTTGGCTCTTCTAAGCAAACTGAGTTTTGGTCTGTAGGAGACAAAATGCTTTTCTTCAGTCTCTGTTAGCAGGTATATCTGTACTCCATACTGCAACACAGAGTAGTAATGCTACCTATAATTTCTGTATGGGTGGTTTTGGTATTAGGAACTATGTAGCTTGACTTAGGGTCAA
Organism: Nestor notabilis; assembly: GCF_000696875.1. Lineage (NCBI taxonomy): Eukaryota > Metazoa > Chordata > Aves > Psittaciformes > Psittacidae > Nestor > Nestor notabilis. The sequence goes on from NW_009914209.1 coordinate 21,662, forward strand.
TTGCAGCTAGAAACAAGGTAAACAAACTCACATGCAGTTCATTTGATCTTGGTTCTTCATGGTATCTGAGACAGCTTTTAATGTGATGCACAGGTATAGCAACTGCCTGCCTGAGCTTCTTTGCAACTTATGCCCCTTGAAGAAAATGGTGGCCCTGCTGTGGCAGTCACGTGTTGGGCAGTAGCTATTAACAGTCAGACCCCTTAATCCCATGTTTACCTTCCTTTCTTCCTTCACTGTCAAAAATAACCATTCCTTTTTTGAATTTGGTGATTATTAAACAAGCAAATTCACTATTCTTCCATGGGCACAGGGTATTTTCCTAGATGGCGCATTTTTGTTAATCACAATTTAATAGTGTTAGAGGTCTTTTTGATTTAACTCCAGAAAGTAAAAAAAAAAAAAATAATATCTAGCAGGTAATATGAACATTAATTAAAAACTAATATGAGTTACTCTCATTCTCTACATCAACAATATAATTTAAAAATGTCATAAATTGCTATAGACCCTCTGAGCATAGCAAGTGATCATACATAGTTCTCTCATTTATTCCCCTGATCAGGATTTGGAGCCATATGGCAATAATTTATTATATTATTACTATTACTGCCACTGTTATTATTTATTGAAAAGTCTTGGGGGGGAAATAAATTTTATTTTGAAGTTATTAAAATTCACTATTATAATGAGATGTGAAGAAATCAGGCTTGTGGGATTTTTTTGTTTTTGTTTGTTGGTTTGTTGCTTTTCCCTCCTGCTCCTCTTCTTCAGGGCTGGCAGTACAAATTATTCCTGAAAAAAAAAAAAAAGCAACAGAGGAAGCAATAGCCTATAGGTGCCTGGGACCAAAATATCCTTGTCTTTGATGATAAAGCCCCAGTCCTTGACTATAATCTAATATTAATATAGAGGAATGATATTGTCCAGAAAACCAAGATAATTTTCCCCCTTTTTTCTTTTCTATAATTTATGTGCACTTTCACACTTTCACTTTGAAACAAATACTGCTTTTTTTTTTTTTTATTTTGAGAAGTCTCAACCTTATTTACAAGTCAAATACAGGCTTGAAGTCATAAATGTTTGTGGATTTCTTGTTTGGTTTATTTTTCTTTTTGGATGGTTGGTTGGTTGGGTTTTCTTCTCGCCAATTCAGCACCAGCAAAACTGTATTTGACATTTCAGGTTGCTATTGATGGAAGATTTTTTTCACCTGCTATAGATCTGAGAAGCCAATGGATATGGATAAAGATAAAAGTCCTTGGGGTTTTAGAAAAAGCATGCTTTTTGGAAAATATGCACTGTCATTTTAGGTATGTATAGTTTTGCTTCTATTTTCACCTAATGTTATTGAGTTTGACATAGGTTTTACTTTACTGTCTGCTTTTAATCCAGGCATAACAGAGATAACACTTAAATTACAAGAAGAACCGGCAGATAAATTGTTAGCAACAGCTACCCTTGCTGAATTTTGATGCTGTCTAGCAACAACTAAAATTTAATGTCATGTTGTTTCATTATTCTTCCTTTACTCTTTTACCTATAAATCCATTATTATAACTAGCTAAGAAATGTAGCCAAATTGTTGCCAATCTTCTGACTTGTGAGTGCCTCCCTCCTAGTACTAATATTTAGCCCTCAGCTAGAAAAATAAAAAATTCATAGTCTAACTGGACATGGTTGGGTACTTCCAACTTTAAAAGCTCTAATTGGTAGACTTTACTTCATTTTCTTTCCATCTGTCCTGGGTTCAGCTACAGC
>NW_009914210.1:0-3953 GCF_000696875.1 Nestor notabilis
TCTCAGAGTTTCAGCGTGTCGTACCTTACTTGAACCACGACAACTATGAAAAGCCACTGTGAGTTTAGCTTGTGGGATTTTTGGTAGAATTAGCTTTAGAGTATCTGCATGCTATTTCAAAATTACAAATGTGTTCTTCCATCAAATTTTGTGTTTATGGAACATTTAAATTTTTGGTCAGAAGTCCATGCACAAAGAGAAAATATTATCAGCTAGAAATAATGAAATCAATGGACATAAACATAGATCCAAATAAAGCAAAATGAAAACTGACAGCAGATAAAGCATGGGATGGAGAACCTGTCATGCAAAGCATATAAATATGTTTAAAATTGCCAAAGCTCTTAATACAGCTTTATCCATCATACAACATTGTTTGTTATGCAGACAAATTTCTGAGCTTTCAGTTTGTTTCTCCATTCTCTTTCCTACATTTCACTATTTCTCCTTTTTTGTCTTTTGGGGTTTGTCTTTTGTCTAAAAAGGGTGTTGATTAGGTGGGAAAGAAGAACCCACTTACTGCAGTATTCTTAGGGATATTGAAGAAAAAACAGCTTAGACAGCATGAAGCTTGTAAATAATTTACAGGTTTGGAGTTGTTTATAAGACCATGTGCTGGAGGTGTAATGTCCCAGCAGTAAAATTGCAAGCAAGAGAGATCAAAAGGCAGAATCGTATTTATTATTCTCTGTTTCTTCTTTCTGTCAGTTTATATTCTTTTTAAAGGAGGGAGCACTGGACTCAGGAAAAAGAGTTCAAGATGAAATTTCCCTCCTTTTTATTCTCCAGAAGGAAAATATAATACATTATTAATGCAATTTTAAAAGACTGTCAAGCAGAAATTTTCTGTAACAAAATAAATTATATACAGCTGGAGGAAAAAAGAATATAAGAGATGGTTTAAATAAGGCTCACATTTTTCTTTCAAACTATTTAATTATTTTCCTCTCTTTTATAAGAGTTTAATGAAAGGTTAGAAAGATTTTTTTTAATTATAGTTGGTAGAATGGACACGTCAGCAATAACTTGACATAAAGCCATGGGGCATACTTTACAGTTCCAATATTAAATCTCTTTCATGGAACAAGAGAAATCTCCTGATAAACACAGTAAAGCCAGATTTATCAGTCACAAAAAGATCGGTCTTGGAGGTAAATGATGTTGGCTGTATATAAATTTAGACTTAAACTGTTTAAGAGCAGAAGTGTTCACTGTCTTGTAGAGTCTCACAGGAAAGATCCAAGCTAAAGAAAGAAAAGTTTGAACTAATATTTCTGATAAGAGTAATTGGCCAGCATCACAGATTTTTTTAATGAATGTCCTTAAGATACCATTACTACAGACCTCCAAGAACGGAAAAGATATGGTATTACTGGCAATGTTGTTGGAAAGACCAGAGGAAAATACAGAGGGTCAACCTAGGTAAATTCAAGAGGTCATTCCTGGCTCTACTCATACATAATTTGGTGAAAGAAGGTTGCCTTTTCAAGCCATGTTTCTTTCAAACAGTATCGTGAAACTGGAGTTTGTTCAGTGACGAGTATCATGTATTTCTCTAAAAATAGGCCACTATCTCATTTTGAACTTACAAAGAATAAATCGGACAATTTTTTCCAGAGGACCCTTAATTCTACTCTAGTATCACAACCTTTAAATGCAGTCAGGAAATGGGACTCTGATTCTTCATGGCTTCAGACTAAGGACTGGCAAGTTTGAGTTGCTGGCATTTCCTGTAAAAAAGGGAAGTGCATTCTACGCAAAATGAGCATATTTTGAATATCTTTCTCATCTGAGGAAAAGGTAGAAAAATTGTTTTACATGTTAATGAGACACAGACTTAGATGAATTTAGGAGCACATTTTGTCATTCATTATTTATTAAGCTTCACAGAAGAAAATAAAAGTAAAAAACCCAGCAAGATCTGAATTGTAGAAATTCAAATATATAGAGGGACGTTGTTTTGGTTCTCTTTTTCAGTTCACTCAAAATGTGCCTAGCTTTTTGTCTGAACAGATACTGCATGTAGAATAGAAAGAAGCCACAGCTGCTTTTTCTAGATTTTAAAATACTGCATTGTCCTTTCACACTCCCACCCATCTCGGGGAGAAGGCTGCATTATTCTTCCTCAGGCAGGTCTGGAATGATGTAGACTACATACCAATGTATGCTTGGAAAAGGAATTAATGAAATGCTTCTGTTACATTTTTATATTGATTAACTATAGTGTTTTATCAATGAATACCTGAACAATTCTCTGATGTTTTCTCTATTGTTCTTCAAATACAAGTAAATCCACTGCTCTTTTGCATGCACTTATACGATACCAGAAGGCCTCACATAAAAACTCAAGCAGTGTAGTAAACGCGCTGGGGACCACAGAGACAGTATACAATCTGACTACAGACTTTCTGGGAAGTAGGGAGAGATGTTTTAGAATGTCCCCACACCCAAATACATGACAGGCAGGGACATGCCACCTCACTTAATGGATTGCTCCTTGCTTGACAAAGGGTGGAGATACTAGATTTATTTCCCTGTTCCTCCCACTCCCTGAAGGCTTTGGTTTGAAAGGTCTCTTACAGAGACCTGTGCTCTAATTCCTATCGGTGATAGCCTCTGCGACCAGGAACAAATTTCATACTTTTGTCTCCATGACATCTGTTTTACTGTCTGCACTGATCAAACAGAATTGTTTCTTACTCCATGCTTGCACATGCTTAGTTATGGTGGAGAGCTGATTTTGGCTGAGGATAAGTGACATAAATCAAAATAATCCTAGATCTACAGATCTGACATGGATTTTTCAGGCAGTGCATTCATCTCTCAATTAACAAGATTACACTGTTTGTTTCTTATCAGAAGCTGTCATAACTAGGAATATCTCAGTGTTCCTTATTTGAACTAATAGAAATATCATTTGCTCTCACAGGAAAATATGTTATTACACTGGTAAAAGATGTTACATTGTTCTTTGTTTAAAGCTATTTCCTTTCTCCAGTTTAGGACTAGGAGCACATAAGTGTGAGCCATCACTCCACATAGCATAGCAATCGACAAAAATAAATATATAAATCTTAGTACTTAATTTGTCTTTTTTTATTTACCTTTGTTTCTAGAAATACTTTCCTTTTAAAGAGCTTGCGAGGCTTTCTTCACCCTCTGTGTTAAAGACGGAATAAATACAAAAGGGAATTAAGAGCATTGCCCAAAGTCATCTGCTCAGTCTGACAAATTCAAGACTAGAAGTTGTCTGTCTGGCATTTGATGTTTATGTGTGACTTAGTAAACAAAATAGTATTCCTTCTGCTTTTCCTACCCCTTTACATAAGTATTTTTTGTAAACTCACTGCTCTAATCCTCTTTTTTCTTCTCCTTCACTTCCTTTTTCTTTGTAATCACTCTTCTCTGACACTTTATGCTTATTCTTTCTTACGTATTGCAGCTTATGAAAAATACATAAAGAGGCAGAAGGATCTGTAAGGTTTGAATAGGGTCTTCTGTTGCGGGGTCTTTTGAATTCATTGAGTATAACTGTTCTGGTATAACATGATGCATGTTCTATCCGTAATACCTAACTGCAAATGCAGTTTACAAAAATTTCCACACCACAGAAATGCTGCTGGCAGCTGCAGGAGTGACCACGTATGTCCCACAGCGACACCGATAGCTCCATGCACTGCAGCAGAGTGGTTGCTGCTCACATCTCACTCAGGTCTCAACACTGAAGTTGAGTTATATGGCTCAGAAGAAATATTTGTTCCATGGGAACTCTTTAGGAAGATACTTCAAAGTGATAAACATTTAATGCATTAATATTTGGTTGAGTGTGCAAAATCAGATGTGTTAAACTCTCAATTACATTCATGTTCTGTACAGTCTCATGATCACATAATTTGACTGGACCAGATTGGATGCTATTCATTTCTTGTCTTTCACTTTTTTTCAGGAATTGC
>NW_009914210.1:3984-32962 GCF_000696875.1 Nestor notabilis
AAACCTTCAAAGAGATTTACTCTCAGTTCTTTCCACAGGGAGGTGAGTGCATGTAACTAGTACTAGAGTGAACAAAGAGCTTTGTTTGTTAGTTCCTAAGTCTGACAAAAAAGCATGTTGCTCAAATTGACAAGATTGTCGTCTCAAGCTCTATCTGAACTCATGGGATAATTTCTTGATGTATGAACACATTTTAAAGTATATATTTCTGAATGAAACGCAATGCCTACAAGAAGTCAGTCTTCTATTATGAGGTTACTACCTGTGTTTGGATACCTTTGAAAACCAGGTTTCTCTGAGTAGGTTACCTCTTTTTAAACTTTCTACACAGTCTTCATCATTCTCTTTTATTCCGCAAAAACTTTCACAGTAGGAATGAAAACTGTAGGAGGCACTACAGGTACCCTCTATACTAATGGCAGAACCCTTTTGACTTCTGTGTGATTTCTCTACCTATACGAGGGCTTTTTTTGCTAACCTTAATTTCAATTAATCAATTTCCGTGAGTTTCATTACTTTCTTTCTCTTTATTACCTTTTAGTGCAATGAAGGTAATACAAAAATGTATAACACTTTTTTTGCCTTGAACCTTGGATTTTCTTTTAATTTGAATTGTTTTCCTCTCTTTCCTCTCTCTTGCTTTTACCATTCAATACTCCATATTCTCCTACAGCTCTTCAGTGCTGCCTCTTCATCTTCTCCCACAGCTCTTGAGATCTGCATGTTTCTCTGGGACTGTTCATAGGTCTTTCTTTTCATTTGTATTTTAAAAACCCCCACACTTAATTGGTAGGAACAAAACACGTACCAATTAGTTTTATTTTGAATGAAGACTTAGAAGGTAAAGAGTAGCATTCGGTATGGATTACCATCACTGAAGTCCTTACTAAGCAGGCACACTCAATAGGGAAGAACAAAAGGCTAAAAGAGTTGACCTGCCTACTGATTATTTCTGTATCTAAGCTTTTAAACCGGGCTAACAATTACAGTTTCAGATATTATATTTTTTTGTTACCCTGGCTACTCAGAATAATTCTCTGCATGTGACTACACCTTTACTACACTTTAATAATAATAATAATAATAATATCTTTCCTATTGTAACACTCAGAATTGTTTATGGGCAAAGAGAAAACACATCTTTGCTAAAATGTATTGTGAGAATAAATGTAATCTTAAAAGCCTCGTCTTCTTTATCAGTCCAGACCTAATTATTACAGAAAGGAAAGAATATTAATGTGGTTAAAGTTGATACACACTCAGTTCTTAGTTCCTACCCCTTTTCCTGGTGGTAATGCTCAACCTTCCACTGCTCCTCTGGGCCTTTAAGGCAGTGGCATCACGTGGAGGAGAATGAGGGAACTGCAGTGGACTATTGGCATCTGGAGTCCTTGCCCAGGAGGAATAGGGTGTTCATGTTGATGCTTTCTTCTTCCTCACTTAGGTTTCACCTGGGGTCATTTCTACATGCTTGCTAATAAGTTTTTAAGCCTTTATATTTCTCCATTGGTTTGCAGCTCCACATTACACCCAAGTATGATTGTAGGTGGTGACTTGTACATTTGTTATATACTATTTCTTTTCATTGCTACCCCTAAAACCAGTTTTGTCCATCTCCATACCTGCATTAACTGACCATGAGCAAGTTTTTTGTAGATGTGGGGTCCCTAGTGCCAGTCTTTGTCCTGACCTCTCTCATCACATACCTGCTCTCCTCTATGCTAAATCCCATCTCTCCACTGCTCAAGGCATCTGTTGGTGTATGAGGCAAAAAATTCTTCTCTCCACAGCATCATTATGTTAGAGTCATAAGTACCTGCTTATACATAGAATAACGGCTTGTTACTGATACATGTGTAAAGCTATAGTTGCACCACGGGACTAAAATGAATGAGCCTTAGAAACCTGATCAATTTGAGAGATTGCTGTTACAGCTAAACCACAGGAAACAGGGCTGCAAGCTGACCAGCCTCTGTCCTGGGGCAAACACCCTCTAAAGCTTGTGGATTCTTAAGTAGCAATGGCAATACTGTGTTACTAGGGCGCATGGTTACACTGTTCACTGCAGTTTCAGCAATGCCATTACTCTCTCTGCAACAGGGGAGCTACACTTTCCAAAATAAAAAGGAAAAAATTAAAAGCTTTTTCTTCTTGCTTCATTTAACTTTAGTAAAATACAGTGAAAAGTTAGATTTTTAGCAGGGTAGAAAAGTATCGAATACAGATAATTCACTCATCAGTAACATGCTGTTGTGTACTAGTAACAGCATTTTTAGTTTCATAATAAAGCCTTTTCACAAATCTCAATGAAGAGCAGCAAAAAGTGACAATCAGAAGCTATCAGGAAAGCTGACTTCCCATAACCCCAGCAGCTAATATTAACAAAGCAGTCTGGAGTTCGCAGTGTACCTCCTGCAGCAGGTTGTGCCTCTCGAAGTCATTCGGTGGAAATGGCAAGCTAGATCTCTATGAAAACTTTAGAGGTTTGACAAATTTATATTCACGCTGTCTTATGTTTCTAAAATGAGTGAAGAATATGTATGTACTGGTCAGTAGGTTTGAAAAGTGAAGTAAAATAGTGAAGATATCACTTGTTTAAGGTCATCATCAGAGTCTTATTGACCACTTCACTTAGTCACAGCCAGTTTTTCCAAGGTTTTTTAAGTACGTAGCCCTCATAAGATGTTTGTGGGAATGAAGCAGCAATTCAGCTTTAAGAATCTGCTTCTCTGGAAAGGATTTTATCTCACCTGTGGGAAACATATGATGCGAGCGCAGCAGCAGCTTTCTGACAAGCTCACCTTCAACCTGGGTGACAGGCCTGTCTTCTGAGTAAAAACAATATGCCAGATGCGCAGATGGCAGTGTCTGCTTCCCCCATTTAAAGTGAACAAATGAACACATTTTTCTTTTTTAACGTGATATAGATCCCATCACAGTCATTTAACCGGTAAGGTAGCATTGCCATTAAGACAGGTTGTTTTAGATTACAGTAGCGTGACTTTGTTCAGATAAGACGTGCTTACGATGAATTATTTTTACTGTTTTAAATTGTAGATTCCACAACTTATGCACATTTTCTGTTTAATGCATTTGACACTGATCACAATGGGTCTGTAAGTTTTGAGGTAAGTGATGCTGTTACTTCTTTCTCTGCAATTGAATATTTTGCCAGGCTTTGTAATTAAGTCCAGCTTCATGGCTTTAACTATATGTCTCACATTATTAAAAATTTAGTGTATAGGACTCAGATTTTGAGTTTTTCCGATGTATTAACAAAAGTCATCTTTATTATTTTACAATTGTATATCCCTCAAATATCCTTAAACTGTGCTGCTATGTAACAGTTTTATAAATCTGTAACCCAATTTATAAACAAGTTACATAAAATAATCCTTATCTTCCTCCCTGCCTCTGCAAGGTGAGAAGGACTCTTAACTACAACTGATGTTATGGGGATGACTCAGCCAAAACAGGATTGCTCACATACTCTATTATTTTCCAGGAAAAGGTTCTACCAAAAAAAGTCTTTAAAGCAAATGTATTTAAAAGCACAAGAGTTTGAAATTCATTCTTCCTCCGTTGAACTGCCTCCTACATTTTCAAAATTCTGCCTTTCCCTGCTAAGGCTGAGGTCATCGAGGCCATATGGTAAAAAGGCAACTCACTGCAATAGTTTAGAGGAAAGCAGGATGTACAAAATAATGTGAGGGAGCCATTATTTTGAGGTATAGAATTAAATAGTCTCTTGGTTCATTTGCAGAAGGGAATGTTCACTTTGTCTTGTTTTCCTTTGTTTTGTTTTGTTTATAATGGACTTGAGACTGGATTGTGATGAATACATCCCCTTTAAATTTGTTCAAATGTCCTATATGTGTTTTTATTATTTGAGTGAACGATGTTATGAGGTCTGACAGATTTTTTTTCAAAGCATTTCCATTGCTTTATTATTGATGTAATATGGAAGGAAATGCTTCACCAAGCAGGTAGGTGCCTTGCAATTGGAAATCTATACTTCAGCTGGGGCCATAACCAGATCATTTTGTCAGGGGTTATTTGTATTTATTTAGAAAAACATGAACCCCATCTACCTTTTTCACAGACAGCTGGAATCAATGGGCTCCATGTGAAACTAGAAACAGGAATGGAGGTTTTATTCACATCTTCTCTACATAAGGAGTCCTTCTGGTTAAATCAGCAACAGCAGAGGCAATGAGAGAAAACATTTTCAGCATCAGTATTTGAGAAGTATTTCTGCTGTTAACATTAAGAATAATGAGAACAAAAGAAGCTTTTGTATCTTTCCTGAACAATTTGTTGACATTTGTATCTCAGACAGAAAGCCTTAAGAAATGCAGTAAATATGAAGCCCTTTTTAAGGGATTTGAATATGTCAAAAGTGCAGGTCTGTGTACAAAAAAGGCTTTGGAATAAAATAAACCAGGAAAATAAAAGAAGCAGTGGGGTTTTTGTTGTTGACAAAACAGATTTCCAGCTTACTTTTGTTCAATATTGACTTAGACAGAGTGATCCAGGCTTTACTATTTTTTGCATTAATTGTGAATCCAGCATGACTCTACTGCCGTCAAAATACTCGTTTCTGTGTCCTTGTACCATGTTGCAGCATTATGCTTACACATTATATGACAGCTGTTCTAAAAGCATCCTCTTTATGTTAGAAATGTTTAGGTTTTTTTCTAATCATGTGAAAGTAGCTGCAAGAAGTGAAAGTAGATATTGGGAAATGTGAAAAATACAATCGTCATTTTTTTCCCCACTCCATTTTATTATAGGTTCAACTGTGCCATATTCTTTGTATACCAACCTGCACTCTAGCTTTCTAATTCCCATTAGAAAAAAACCTGCAAGCCCATACCAAAAAATCCCAAACAGCCAATCAAACAGCAAAAAAGGTAAAGAAACAGAGAGTGATTTAAGAATTTGGGGAATAAATAATCATCCCAATTTACTTTCTGCATCAAAGTGCAGGAGTAAATACAACTTAATATAATAACCAATGATGGAAAACACTCTTTGGCTGTCTTCTGCGTAAAAAGGATGTGAAAAACTGAAATGGTACTGAAAGAATGCAGGTAAGAATGACATTTCTGGTGTTGCACTCTCGTTTTTCTAATGAAGCAGTGGTAGCTGGAGTTGTGGGGAAGAAGAAAGGGAGAATTTGTTCTAGCTTTTTGCACTTTTTTCCTCAAATTTTCAATCATCAACAATGAAGTGTTAGACTTTAGGACAACTTAAACACATACTTTCATTGGATGAGATTGCTTGTTGAGATTGCTATGTCCTTACAGTTTTGTCATCCCTAAATCTCTATTTGCTCTGATAAGAGTCAGGCACTCCAACTGAAGCATTTTATGTAGCATAAAAAACAAACTCATGAAACTGCTTGAACCTATATCTCCATATCCCATAATTATATACATTGAGACTAATTTATTTCCAAAATTAGTTATGCTTTAGTTTCCAAAATTAGTTTTGCTTTAACATGAGTGACAAACTTTCAGATAACCTGGTGACCCAGCTATTGAAGGGGTCTTTTGGCTTATTAGTGAACTTTTCCAATCAGATAGAGACAGATGTGACAGCAAAGTTTCCACTTGCTGCATAAATTTTATAACTGAACCAAAATTAAGATCTGGCCCTCAAGCCTATTTATAGAGTCAGGAAAATGGAGGTTAATTAACTTCAATACTCAAACGTAAAGCACATTACACCTACATGCAAATATCCAAGTCAGTTCTTAGTTTGTTGTAGCTGCAGGTTAAGGCTATTCTGTATGGGATCTTGATGAGAGGAAGGTCACTCAGTAATCCCACTAATTGTCAGTGCCTTAAAGTGCAAAGCTGTGCCCAAATGCAATGGAGATGTTTGAAGATTTTTGACACTTTTAAACAAAATCAAACTTACATTTGTTGCTCCAAAAAGTGACTAATAATTCTTAGCAAATTTGCTGGTGATTTTCTGATTCCTTTATTCCTCAATTGTTACCTAAGAATTTTGCATTAATTAATACATTAACAAACATGTTAACTCAATTCCATAGAAGAGTTCAGATCTTAAGATCAAACACAACTTTGGTATTTCACTACAGTGATAAACAGTCATCGTCTGCAAGGCAGTAACATGAGGGTAGCAGTTTAATGAATCATTAATTATAGAATGGTTTGGGTTGGAAGGGACTTTTAAGATCATCTGGTTCCACTACCACTGCCAGGGGCAGGAACACCTTCCACTAGACCAGGTTGCTCAAAGCCCTGTCCAGCCTGGCCTTGAACACTACCTTGAACACTTGGGGCAACCTGTTTCAGTGTCTCACCGCCCCCATAGTGATGAATTTTTTCCTAATATCTAATCTAAATCTCCTCTCTGTCAGCTTCAAGCTGTTCCCCCTTGTTCTATCCCTTCATGCCCTTGTAAAAAATCCCTCTCCATCCAAAAATGGATTTATGTGCCTACCTACCTACTTCTCCTAGCATTGAACAAGATATAAAGGAACACAGGATCAGGTGAAATAATTTTAAATTTTCCTATGGATGTATGGACAGCATACTATTAAGCTTGTTAATTAATTTATTAATGAAATAGTTCTCCCCAAGATTGGATAAAGCAATCAGAAAGTCATCAACAACCTTTCTAAGAGATAATTAATCACTTCTGGAAAAACAACCCAAACAAATACAAGTTAATCTCAGGTGACAACCAGAGACTTTATACAGTTGTAGTGCGGAACTGAAATGTTGAGCAGGCTGTGATACTGACCACACAGAGCCTTCAGTACAGGTGCAAACCTTTAGTGAGACATCCCCCTTTCTTGCAGAATCAAAGTCAAGCACAGGAGAGTTTGGCATTTAATGGAGGTCTTCACAGGTATTAGCATGCTCATCAAAAAGCTAGCAAATTAGAAACAGGAAGCCTTGGAACGGAGTGAAGGCAAGTACCAAAACACAAACTGTGTTTCTAACTTTGCTGTCACAGAGTGAAGAGAGACCTGACCTAGAGTTGTGTCCCAGCCCACACCTTCTCCAGAGTTTTAGCAACTTTGCGACCCTAGATGAGATGCACCTCTCCTCATTAGGTGCTTAGCTGACTAGGACTGCCCCTCTTGGTAGACAGTGTTGGCATCTTTAGGGCATGTAAGTGTCCAAGAAGTACTGTGAATCTTATTTCAAAAATAAGTAGGCTCTATAAGTAGAATTCCTCTCTCCAGAAATCAGTTGTCTAAACCAGGAAGGAAAGCACATCTGTGTACTCTGATACTGTAATTGGGACTTAGGTTCATGCTCCCTGCTAAATAGTATGCCTGATTCATGTGTCACTGAGTTGATGGTAACGAGCATAACGACAGGCACTCTCTGAGCTTAGCTGCTACCCCCAACTCCATTGCTTTGCTGCAGCTTTCTGCACTGGATTACTAGTTTAACAGCTAGCATAGATATATTGCTCCTGAGATACACATTGCCTTCCACCATGTAGAGCATTTTTCTCTTTGAGGATCTAGTCCAAAGTACCCTGTGGATTTAGCCTTTGTCCATTGAATCGGATTTTCTACTTCTATATGATTTTATTTCTGTATTCTTCAATTGCATGAAAGTAAGTACATAGAAAAGATACCCCAGCTTTTATCATAAATCCTTTCTATTGTTCCTGAGATGGCTCCTGCACAACACTCAAATAAAGTCAATGCTCCTGAACTGAACTATATATGATTCTCAAACGTTGTTGATGCAACATGAAAGGAGATGACCCACTCTTGCAAAGTTTAGAGCACACACCTGGAAGGTTTTTGAGTTGTCTCAACTTTTATAAGAACATTCAGTGCCATGCAAAACAGCATAAAATCAAGGGGGTTTACGCATTTTTTTTAAAATCTATGATAGACGGGCACCTTTGCAAATGGGGATATAAATGATGCCAGGAAGGCAGCTAACATATGGGTGGTGCATCACAGAAAGGAAAAAAGAGAAATAATAAGGAAAAGAAATATATATATGGTTCAGGTAGAATAAGTGCAAAAATGTTGCTGGTACCAAATTAAAAATAAAGTCAGAGTTCTGAACTATAATACTCTAAGGAAATAAAGTTACTGGAGACCTTTGCTAAGGACTTCAGGAAAAGCTACATCAAGAATGTGAAACAGTGCAGAAAAGATTCAAAGACATAGTACTGAATTAAAAAGGTTAATTGCTAATGCTGTAATGTGATCAAATCTGTTCTGAATTTCTTGAACATTTTAATACTTAATAGTACATTGTTAAAGAGCTGTTTGGAGATTTAACCCTGTGACCCTCGATTAGTCATTGAGATGTAGACAAGACAAGCTGAGCAAAACTCTTTCAAGATTCATGTATCCATTTACCCCAAAGGGCACATACACCAATGACAGGCTGAGCAAACCCAGAACATAACACTTGAATTGTTAAGAAGCCTGAGGCTGTCAAAGGAGCTGTCTGTGCCTACTAGACCACCAGAGGCCATGATATCTGTGTCTGTGTCACTATATTGGGTATACTTGACTGTGTAGTACATCAGACCTTTGTAACTGGTGTCCAACCTCAGTGCAGACTTTTCCATTGTTACTGTTTTAAGGAAATGCATAAACTTCGCTGGTGCCGATAATAAATTTTTCAGCTTTTATTGTCTCTGCTTTAATGTTATTCTAAGATGTCTTGTATGTCTTCATCAATGATGTAGAAGTGTGCATTTAAATATAAACTCTTTCCATATTCTGCTCAAACTCTTACAGGGACAGTTTCACAGATGTATGGGTTTACAAGCTTATCAAATGGAAAAGGGGGAGGAGATGGTTAGGAAAAAAAAAAGCCACTGTTCAAAAAAAGTTAACATGCTAAGAAATACAGAAGACAGGTGATGGCATATCCCAGTTGATATTTTCTCCAATCTGGAAGATGCTCACTAAATGTAGATGACATTTGTGCTGTCAAAAGAGTATTAATTATGAAACAAAAATCTATAACCTATATATAATGCCAAAAGTCTTCTGATTTATTTCTGTGGAATAGCTCTACAACAGTAGAGCTTTGGTAGGTCACAAAAGCATTAAGGTCATACACATCATAAATATTACTCCCTATAATACCTGCAATAAAAGGTTTAAGTATTGACGTTTATTGTAGCATACATGAAATTTCAGATGTTGACTGAAACAGATTGATCTAAGAGGTCTGGGACCACATATGCCACTTCCAACAAGATATAGATTTAACAAGAATTTAATGTTCCTTAGTCAGTAGTTCTCCCAAAATTGGTCTCCTGTGCTTATTCTAACTTTCACTTGAGCTATTTTATGGGCCATTAAACCATGGGAATTGCTTTCCCCTGGTATTCAGTTCAACAGGAACTGCTTATGTGAGGCATTTCAGAGGATAAATCCACTAACAGAAAATTATAGCTTATTTTATAGAAAATTACTCAATTTACTTATTAATTATGAGTGTGGCAAACAGCGCTTAGATTGTTAATTATTTAAAAAAACAGCAATCCTTACGACTTACTACTGTGAAGCAAAAATAAAAAGAAACAACCCATTTCTTCCAGATGCCCGTGCTTCTGACACGTGTATTATTATGGATTCCTGAGTGTTTGTGAAAAACTGCTCAATCCCAAACTGACCAAGACCTCTTGTCTATTTAGGATTTTGTTATGGGTCTCTCAATTTTACTTCGAGGGACAGTACAGGAGAAACTGAAGTGGGCTTTCAATTTGTATGATATAAATAAGGATGGATATATAACTAAAGAGGTAAGGCCTACTTTTTACACTAATCACTGAAAATAGAGGTTGTATACGTAGAAGTGTGCCTGTGAAAACTGAACAAACATGCTGGAATCTCTAGGAACATAGTAGTTCCTTCTTGAAGCTGTTCAGATATAAAATAACAGGCACAATCTCAAAATTTTATTCTAAAATGTAAATCCTAAAATCATTTTCGTGTTCTGCGTTAAAGTGGTGTCTACGATGCACCTTACATTACACAGACATATTGTTTTTTCTTCAGGAAATGCTTGATATCATGAAAGCAATATATGATATGATGGGAAAATGCACCTATCCTATTCTCAAGGAGGATGCACCTAGACAACACGTGGAAACGTTTTTCCAGGTGGGTTGCGTAACATAGAGCCAAAAAAGGGCTCTGTTAGCAGATATGTTACATTGTATATCCTACCAATTTTGTAGTCCTTATTCTTTGTGGTTCTGTCCCATGCTTCTCAGATCTACACATCACACCTTGCTTTTTTAACAATAAGCTCCTTAAGCTTATTCTACAATGTCACTTACTACATCTTTACTGCCTTTTGGCCTGGTTATTCCTTAGGCTGACATATAGCTAAAATTGGTAATAAAAAGGACTTGTTTTACACAGGATTTCAGGAGGATAAACATACATTCTTATTCTTTCTCAACAGAAAATGGACAAAAACAAAGATGGAGTAGTTACCATAGATGAATTCATCGAGAGCTGCCAGAAAGTAAGCATCCAGTGATAAGTACTGAACTTTTACCTGTTAGATAATGCTATCAGATGGATCATAGCGCTACACAGATTTCTGGAGTGACATTGATGGTAATCTTAATAACCAGAGGCAGTATTTTCCCAAGGTAGCGTATGTATGTACACCATTACAGAAAAACACTGAACAATCTAAATAAATTTGTGTCCTGAATCTCTAGAAGACATGTTATATGCAAGCTGTCATTGTTTACAGGAAAACTGTCCACATCCCTGCTCTCTTTAGCAGTGCTTTCTTTGTACTTGATAGCAGAAGGTTTCTTTGCATTCAGATAAATATTTATCTTCTGCCCATGCTGGGGAACATATCCCTCTTACAACTGGCATACAGGCACAGCAATAATAATAATATTAATATTGCTTGAAAATTTATCAGCTATAGTTTTCTCCAGCAGTGAATCATGACCTGCTGGAGGCCTTAAAAAGGGAGAGTACAAGGAGCTTACAAAGTGTTGGATGGCAGGAGTTAACAGCAGGCAAGTTTTCTCAAGGCAAGGGAGTGAGAACTGGTTGTGATTATCTGTTGCAAGTGTTTACACTACCCAGGTGGCTGTTAATTTCCTTCAGCTGCTGAAAGCAGCTCCTTGCCTCGAGAGCCAGGAATCAGAATAAACTTCTGCAGCAGGAACTGCAGCCTGTTTTCACTCCTCTGCCATTCAGAAACCAGTTTGCTCTCAGACCAGGAGAAGATATAAGGAAAGATAGGTTGTATTTTCAGAAATGTAAGGAACTACTGTTAATTTGTCAGTTAAAAAATGCAAGAAACAGGATACAGTACAGAATAATGATGATAACTCTTTGGTGTGATAAGAGGTTGTTAAGTACTGTAAATTGTCATGTTAGATCCAATGATAAGATAATCATACATTATAAAAATTGATGTAGCAAATAAACCCAACAGTATTTGTAACAGTGATAAATATAAGGAATCATTACAGTGTCCTACTGATCCCTTTTCCAGGTTGACTAATATGAAGCTGACACAGACCAGCAATATGGCTTCTGTGTGTTGCTTACCTCCTCCTAGACTGAGAGTAGTAGGCAAAAGACAGGGGAGGACAAGACTAGCAAGATAAATGAAGTTAGTGAGTGATAAGATTTGTAACAATTTGTAATAGGAAAGGTGAAAAGGAAATAAAAAAGAAGCTCTAGAATTGGTCTATTTTTATACACCTCTCTAGTTATTCCTTGGGGTTGCTCTCGTGAGCATGGCTGCCTAGTAAATGATTCTGTTTGTTTGATTTTAATCCACTGATTTTGCGGGATGAAAAAAAGCAACAGCCTGTTCTTTATACCCTTAGCAATTGGTACTGGGTAATGTCTGTCAGCAGTGCTCTACTGCACTGGCTCTAGCTTGTCAGTCTTGTTCAACATGAATGAAAGGCACTTGCTCTGCTAAAGCGAAGTGATCATTAGAAATGGAGTAGAGATTCATTTCCCAGCTGAGAGTCCGCAAAGTTCTGGAAGTTAAATGACAGATTAATCTGGATATGACAGCAGTTATGGTGATTGGCTGAGTGAATCATTTACAAAGAAAATTAGTACCTTCAGTAAGGAATTGCCTAATCGCCTTTTCCAGTGTGGTTCAACAGCTTCTTACATCTGTTAGATTTCTTATTTACCTCTTCCAAGTATTCAGAATATATGTGAGAGAGATGTTCTCTAAAATGCTACATGACAGAGACACCATTCTCATCGTGCCACTTACCTCACCTTCACTTGCTTTTAGCTTCAAAGGTGGCAATGTTTTTTGATACCAAAGTATCTCACTGCCTAAATTTTTGTCTACCTACCAAGAGCTGTTCTTCTGTAAAGACACCTGAGCTGCAAAGTGTGTAATTCATGCTTGTATCAAGATTTGGTTTCAGAAATGAGATTTGGGGTTAGGATTCAAGCTAAATCCTTCAAGAAACTTGATTCAGTTGTTAATGTGGCTTCAGCATTTTCAGGGTTACATTTTTCACAACGGACAGTAGTGGCTGCTTCTGTTTAAAACACACATGTAGGAAAACCTCTTTTTAATATCCTAATAGGTACAAGACCAATCTAAAAAGGTAAGATTCAGGCTCCTGTCTTGCCTCAGCATGCAGTGAGTCACACCACCCCAGGAGCAAGGTGTCTCATCTTTCATAAGCATTTAATAATACCAAAAGCAAAATCAAATGATCCTGTGATCCTTCCTGTAGTAAATCTGCTTATGTTTTAGACCTACCATGCAATATTTTTATGTTTTCTGTATGTTCCGATGTTATGGAAAATAGTGGTTATTGCCCTTCATTCAGTATCTTTTCTGAGCTGTACACATTTGTTCAAGTTTTCCTCCTAGGGAAACCAGTCCACACTTTTAATCACACTTTGCTCGCTCTCTCTACACCACTGCTAGTTCTATTACCTTTTGCTTACCAAAATCAGGATGTTCAGGACAGTGGCACAGCACACCTGCTGCTCTTCAGGCTTTGACAGCTATGGTGGTTTCCTCACCTGCAAACCCTCCTTTGGCATTAAGGTTGATGCTATAGAAGTCTGCTCCAAATCCTCCCTACCAGTTTGCCTACCAAATGACTGTACCTCAAACCTTGGAATGGGAACGCCCACTGATTAATATGGCAGACAGAGCTGCATCTGGTGCATGTGAAAATACACTAAAGGTGTACAGATATACATGCCAGTTCTAGCTCAGGCTGTGGGACTAGAGACAAAACAGTGCCAGGAAACAAGCACTACAAAAAGTCCTCAGCCAAACTAAAGCCCAGATCCCATTCAATCTGTATCTTAAAATGGCCTAGAAGCGTGTTCTGCCAGGGAAAAGCTGCAGGAGCCTTTTCTTTGAATGGTATCTATCTCAGGCAAGAGCTGACAGTCTCTGAGAACTGTCATTCTTCTATTTTGACTTGGAAGCCAGATCAGTGGGTCTTAGAAGTACATCTCTTTTGCTTGCATTTTGTGATCACTATGGAAGCATGGTGTGCTTACTTTAAGAGTAAGAAGGAAAACAGCAGAGCATATCTGAATACAGACACTTCACTTCAGGTTCCTGGGATAGGGTCTTGAGATTTTTTTACTGGTTTGGTACAACTGTCAGTGCAGTAGCACTGTATGGCCTGAAGTATACAGCAAGTTCAAGACTCTTAATTCATGGTCGCAATAAAAGAATGGCCTGTCCATTTAAGGTCCCTTCCAACCCAAAGCATTCTATGATATGATGATATGATTCTATGATTAATGATCAGACATATAAAATTGTTAGGAAGTGTTAAAACACTTTCTATATTAGAGTGCGGTGCTTGCTTGGCATATTTGCTGAGCTTAGTTGCCAACGTTAGTTGCCAAAAAACATTTGTAAAAAATTAAATGTCAAATTATTCCAGTTAAATCAAACTTTAACATTACATTAATCAGCTATCTTCAATAGCGCATTGATGTTTCAAAACAGTATAGTGGGAAAAAAGTTAGTTTATTTTAATTTCCAGCAATATAATATAGTAAATTTCCTGTACAAGGTTTTTATGCATTAATCTATTTTTTTTTAAATTGTATATCACTGCTTTCATAAGTTAGTTCATCAGCACAAAACAGTGCATAGATCACTTCTTACAGCAACATCACGAGCTGACATACAGAATCAATGATGAAAAACCCCAGTGTGCATGTTTCATAACATAAATTAAGAAAATTACTCAGACTTGACATTTTCTACAAAGCAGTTCATCCATGAGACTGAACAGTGAATAATTTATCTAGAAATGGGTACTGAACATGTGTTATTGGGACATTAATGTACAGGCAGCCTACATACCTATCAGGAGAGGAGAATGCTATGAGACAACTTTTCTAAGTGGGGGTTTCATGCACCTCTTTCATGAAACTTCCTAAAATAGTGTATGAAATTCAGTCTTTTCATTCTCTAGAGTTAAAGATGGCTAGATTATCTCTCCAAGTACTAAAGGGTTTGCATTCAGATTGAGAGGATCAGTACAGTGGAGACCAGCAAATGGTAAATAAGTATGTAATACACTCTTGTATTGAATGTCTTTTATTATACTAGCACCTGTTGATCCAAAAGCACCACCAAATATGGGCTGCTACAGGTAAACTGTTTCTTCTATACACTGAAAGGTAAATCTTTCTTACAAAAAGATTTATTTTTTGCTGACTGCTTTGCCGAGTTATTTACTGATAAAAACTGCAGTACACAGTAATGCATCAGTAAGCATGATGCAGAACCTGGGAGTCAAAGGGTTTATCACCTACCTAATGCAAAGTAATCAGAAAGCAGAAGTAGCATGGGAAAGCAGACAACATCTTTCAGTGTAAACACACAGAAAATCCGAGCTGAGGAGTCAGAGTGTTGTGGAGGAAATGACTGACTCTTCAGTTCATGCAAAGATGCACATTTAAATCTATTTTATTTTAGTCACCCCTAGCTATGCAACAGAATGCACTGGATTTGCAAAAAGGCTCCTGTGTACGATACACAGGACTGGAAATTTCATGTATAGATTCATACTTTGGGTACAACAATTACTCCTTGAGTATTTATTGTCTATAGGTGTTTTATTATACTGCATATAAACTCGTAACCTCCAAAATATTGCAGACTTATTTAACTATCTTAACATGCTATTGTATTCTTGACAGAACAGTTTTGGTTTAAATAATATACACGCAAACCTATTTAAGCATAAATCCATTGCCGGCCTTTTTCTGCTAACAATTTCTCCAAACAAGCTATGAAATAACGTTAGCATTAACTAAAATACTGTTAGATCTATCCCGTTTCACTGCAGGTATTGGCCAACTACATTTGTAATGGTGTATGATTTTTGGTTTATTGTTTTCTTTTTTTTACAGGATGAGAACATAATGCGATCCATGCAGCTCTTTGAAAATGTGATTTAATGAAGACCTAGGTCTACAACTAATAGACAAATATAAGCTATTCTGCAAAATTATCTAAAAGATGGATTTCCCACTTTATCATAAATAAAATTACTCAGCTTTACACTGAGACATGTATTATGCAAATAAATTTTTTATTATAAACTTTTCCCACCAAAAAAATTTTTAAATTATACAATTTAGCGCTTCAACAGTGGCTAGTTAGTTAATAATTGTTCTGAAAAGTCAGGTTTTCACTCCAAACCCAAACAAAATAAGACCTTACATTATTATTCCAACCCATTGATAAAAAAGACAAGGAGATTAAATAAATATTCTAAGTTTTGCTACTCATCTGTATTGGATTAAGCTCCAGGTGTTTGAGTGTATTTCTTAAATATTAGGTTTTAATTTATACAGAGGCATTACCATGTTTGGGTTTTTTCCACATTTCTACGGTGTAGTCCTCATTTTCTGAATAATACTTTGAGTTAAAAGTGCTGTAATCAATGTGCAATGCACATCATGCTGCTATTGCCTTCCACCTTTGACTTGCTTTTCTCTTCAAGAAAACCCTCCAAACCTAACAAAATAGGTAACTTGAGAAGAACTGCTGTAGAACAAAGACAGACAGACATTGCTTATAGGTAGATATACTCCTTAACAAATACAAGTAAGCTTCTATCAATCACACTTACCTAGTAATTTATCATGACATTTAGCATTTAATTTATCATGACAGGAGTCCTACATACTGTATTTCTTATTCTTCTTCGATGTGTCTGTTAAGTTCTTTGCTTAAAATTAAGGATCCACCAACTTTCAATTTTTCATGAAGAAACCTAACACTGTTTTCATGAGTACGTGTCTTTCTGCCTTTAATAAAGAAAAAGGTGTGAACTTTGGCATCTTCCGCCTCAGTGCTCAGAATGAATATTACTATGTTGTAGCATCTACTAATAATGGCTGACTGCTAGACAGGCTAACATCTGTATCAACTTTCTGTAATATCTTCAATTATGAGACAGAATCAGGAAAAAACTGGAAACTTCAGCTATACAGTATCATCTATGTGTGATAAATGCATACATTTCTTTAGGATCACGACTTCATTAAGATTGGAGCTACCTTAATTTTGAACCTGGAAAGACTTTTCTATAGAAGTATGTACCTAAATATAATACTGCCCCCCATCCATGTAATTTTTAAGATACACGGTTCACAGAGTTTACTTCAAAATAGGTGAAATGCTATCAGATTGAGGCCAATCTTCATTGTGACATTGCTGCAGAAAATGTGAAAGGGGATTAATGAAATAGAAAGAATGTTGCAAGTGCATTCTTTGGAAAAATAAATCAGGTATCTATTCTGGTGTAGAGATGGGATGTTAGAGGCATGTTGAAGGCTGCTCTGCTATCACCAGTGTAGGATAAGAGTAGTACAATACACGTACACCTGAAATCTGCTGTAGCGTGTTTGTGTAAACTAAATGTGCACATTTTGTTAAAAAAAATTAAATAAACATGAAGAAAAATGAGCAGCATGATCGATTTTTTTTAAGTTGTTAAGCAAATACTTGCATTTCTTCAAATTAAACATTTTTGTCAACAAGATTAATTTTTTTAAGAGGCCTAAATACATAGATCTTGCTTTCGCACAGTCTGATCTTAGCACACTCCTGAAGTAAATTTAATTTAGCCGAGCAGTGCTAATTTAAAAAAAATTCTGAAATTGCTTTCATACGTTCATACAACAGACTATTTTAATACCACCTGAAACAGCATCTTCTGATGACAAACAAAAACAAGAAACCCAAAACCCTTTAAAAAACCAAATTTTAATTCTGGAATTGAATTTTCCTCAGGGGAAAAAAGTTCTATGGCACATTTTGTTACTCGGTCATCTCTCCCTCACAGAGAACCCTGAAAGGTATTTATTACAAGACCCGTTTCTTAGGAATTATTTTCTTATCAAGTTCAAATACGTTCATGGACGAATGCTGCACCCTACAAGGCTGGACAGCCAGGTAAGCTGAGTTCTGCAATCTTTTTATTGTCTCTTACACACGGGGTTTTTTATAGCTTCCACATTCAAAAGCCTGTTAGGTTGTCTGAAGCTGAATTCATAGGCTGGTCTTAAGCATATCTGTGGCATTACAGAACTCAATGCAAAGGGAGTGCAATGTAAATAAAGTTGCCTGATACATCTTGCTTACATTCAGTAGGCCCAAAGCTAACTGGAAGTAATTGGTTGAGCAAAACCTAGGCTGTGGCTCCATGGAGCAATCTGATGCCTCTGCATTGTGTTCTCCAGAGCCTCTCCAGCTTCTCCAAACAATGTGCTGAGAATGCATTGAGCAAATTCAGTTTTGCATGGCATGCTCCCTGTTTAGTGTATTCTACTTCATGCCTTTAAAACCTGACTCTCAAGAAGTCCAGATGATGTCTCATAGCTCTACATCTAACCCAGTAAGTCCTGATGAACCCAAAATGCATCAGCTGTGCCTGCAGCACAGAATAAGTTACGTGTCTGAAAAGTGGGCGTACATATATAATACCAAGCTGGATGCTATTTAAGTAATTGCAACCAAATTTTTTTACATCACACAAATGTACAAAACATTAAGAACTGCTGATATATTAAAAGACATTGTAATTTACAAAAAAATAAGAAGCAATATTTGCTCTGCTTTTGAAATAATAGCCAGTTAGTCAATGTCATTGTAAGCACAATGCATATGCAAAGAGCAGCCAATACAGAGAGAATGTTTTTAAGTAGTCTTCCATAATTACATATTCATAAATCGGTAAGACTTTTCCCACTCTTTATCATACTGAAGAGTTCTGATTATTTTAACAGATTATATCATACCCCAAATAAGTGTCAGTGACATTCACAGGCAGTTTCTTTCCAAACTAAACCTACAGTACAAATTGCTACAGTTTTCTTGTTCAAGAGGAGACAGAACAATAGGTTGGAATTTTAGATTTGATGATAGCCGTAGTCACCTGTTGAGAAAATAAAACAAATTGAAACAACAAGCACTAGCACTACATATGACAGTATTAATATAGTCTCTATAAATTGTATAATTCACAACTTTTACTTAGTTATCTTCATTATTATCAAACTGTAAAAAACTGAAAAGTTGATATTTGCTGAGAAATTTACTGTCAAAAAGGCTGAAAATAATAAACTGAAAAAATGGACCACTGTGATAACTAATGCTGGAGAGTAAACATTCAAGAGAAGAGATATGCAAATTTATACCTAAAACTGGGCATAAATATAACCATGAAATAATAAGGATTTTTAAATAGAGAAGTAATATTCTGGAAGGCCTTCCAATAAAAGTAAGAAACATATACATTATAACACATGTAGAATAGAAATTTTATAGATTCGTTAGTTGTATTGTATAATATTGAGTGCAATCACAATTTGGGAGTTTGTTTCCAGTTTATGTTTTATCTTATTACAGTATTTTTTAAAAAGACTTACAGAAAGACATACTCACAAAAACGGTAAGACTACAAGAAATCAGGGGACAGACAGAAGAATTAGAGGTCAATGATTGTCTGTATTAGTTACATTATCTAGAGCTAATTTTCAGAACATCAAGATGAGATGTAATTTTCCTTTTCCTGTCTCACTTCATTTAAATAAAAAACTCTCATGCTGCTTTATTTGTTGTGATGTTTTTCAGGGCTGTAATACAAACACTGCTATTGTTCTTAAATGAACATGAGAACACACAGACACAAAAAAATGAAGTGGTGTCTACTGATTGTGTGCCTACTGATTAAGGCACACAAGCTTAGAACTGGTAGGTCTATATTTATGGTCCCTACTCTTTAGGTTATTCCTATTTTTTACCAATGACTTTTTAATATAATATATGCAAGTGTTCATAGGGTCAAGAAAGCAAGTATTTTCTCTTCTGCGTGAATATCCAAGCCAATACTCTCTTTTTTCTTCTCTCCCTCTTTCAGCACACATACAACACGACAAAAAATGGCAACAATGTTCAGCAGAAGAATATTCTGCCATCTGTTACTTAAAGCTTTTATTTTTTTTTTTTTTAATTTATAGCAATTGTAGATCTAGCCTCTGGGTTAACCAGGGTGGGCTGGAATGTACCTGATTTCCACAGTAAGTGACCTAAACAATAACCTATTAGTGGCAATGGTCAGGCATCATCAATAACAGCAAAAAGACTTTTAGCAAGAGTAAATCCTGTTGAGAAAATATGTAGGCTCACAAAAAGAAAGGAACACATAGCCTGCATCCAGCCTGAGTCAGGTGTCAGTGTTCCAGAAGGGGAAGGAAGCTATTTACTAGTTGACATTTGGTGAATTCCTGGATCATTCTTCATAGGCATCTAGCCTACTCTATTGTCTGACCAAGAAGATCACACACTTCACTCAGCATAAACATCTACTTTCTAAGTGCTGCAATGCCTAACCTGGAGTAAGGGATTATATTAGGCACCCTGGATCTTCCCCCACACAACTAACCCTTTTGTCACACCACTTCAAACCCTGGGGGAAAAAAAAAAAAAAGCAACTTTCTAGAGAAATTGAGAATTTTTAAGAAAGAGCAGCAAGTATCTCATTTAACCACAAAGTTTGTATAAGCTTCACACCAAGGACAATAAAATGTTCCAAGCAAATATCATGGGTAGGAAACCACACGTATGCATGCTGGTTTCAACAAGAAAAGAGGTCTCCTGAATGGGGCTTGGTGTGCTGTTCTGTAAGAGTCCAGCCATGCAGCTTTCTATGTGGGTATGGATCCCTTGGAATATTTTACTGAGACATTCTCCTGTATTTCCTGCTCAGAGATTAAAACAATGGAAAATACAAATGAAGCCTAACTGTCAGCATATGGATTACCCAGACTAGATTTCATGTCATTTCTACTACCACTCAATATATCAACAGACTAAAACAACTGTTTCACTATGGACTGGAACACAGCTCAGCTGATAGTCATAGTGCAAAATTCTGTGTTTTTATGCAGTATGAATAGTTGTGACATGTAAAAATAAGCAGTTTTCAGAATGCGGTTCTAAATCTGAAAGCCAGAGATGGAAGTTGTTTTGGCAAAGCTGCATTCAAATGTAGGAGTATAGAACAGTCGTCAGCTCAGCTCACCTTTCCACCATATTGCTCCAACTTCTGTAAAGCAACAGTAATTTTTTCTCGAAATTTCTTATTCATTAATCTCCTTGAAAGCTATCGGAAAAGGAAAATGAAAAGGTTAGTTGCACAATATAGTACAACAGTTGCACGACATCATAGTACAACAGTTGCACAGTATAGTACAATAGCTGCAAAGAGGTCAATATAATTCTATTTTATCACTTTATTTCATCTTATCTGTGGAAATTCAAAGATGAAAAGGAACCGCTTTATAGCTTGTCACTGATGTCAAAGTACGGATCTCAGTGAAGGCAAAAGGAATAAAATGATAAGTGATGAGAAACTTAAATTCAAAGAAAGCTCAGCCGTTTGTTAGCCAAAAATCACTTCCTTTTTTTCTTTTAGCAAGCAAATTTTAAAGATGTATCAACCTTAAAAAAAGTAATTCTTGAAGTGCTGTCCACATGAAAAGTTTACACATCTTTCACATGCACTGAAAAGGATTTATTATAGTGGAAATTTTAAAAAAAATTACTGCAATTTCTCCCTTCTGCACTGGATGCCTAAAAGGTCCTTTTATTTTGCTGTAAAAACACACTTTGGAAGCAGGCTAAATGAAACCATATCAAGCCTGTCTGACAGAGGAAGGATGTCTACAAGAGGACTCAGTATAAAAATACTTTCCATAATCCCCCTCTAATTTTATTTAGTTAAAATTTCCTTGTCCAGAATTCCCATCTGAAAGAAGTGGGAATATTTGCTTAAGTTAATTTATTGGAACTTCCAGATATCTGTTAAAATGTTCACATTTCAAATGCAAAACTCAACCTTCCCTTCAAAACACAGCCTCTATTTCACCTCAGGCTTGAAGCTGCATCTTTTTATTATTTTATCTTCCACTATTCTCTAATTTATGTTAATAACAGTTTTTGGACCTTGCTAGAGCTTTATAAGTCACCACACATTATTAAAGAATTATGGACTTACACAGGGGAATACATGAAGTAATGTTTTTCATGCAACTGCTGAGTTCCACTGTATCTGTGCAGATATTATAGTAAACATCTCAACAAAAGTACCATAAAAATACAGATCATATTTTACTACAGCAGTAAAAACTTACATTTGCGAGTAGATGCTTAAGATGATGATTAAGAGATGGGCCAACCGCAGCACTCAGTTGAACTAAAGCATCCAATCCTCTTACAAATACTTCATCATCTGAATGGGCCTCCAGAGGGGGAAAGAAAAATCCCGTCAGCAATATTCAGACAAATGTACAAGTTATTTTTAAAAATTAAAACTACTGGGTAACTGCTACTTGCTATAATATCACAAGTTTAGAAATACAAGTACAATATAACTGACTATTAGTATCTACAGGTAACATTTAAAAACCTGTATTTTTAAAGTAGAGAACAAAAGTATCCATAAAATGTCAGTGAAATTCTTGCTGTTGAAATTGGGAGATGACATTTTAGTTACAAATATAATGGATGCAGGGTAATTTCTATGTAATTCTTAACAATAATTACCTTTGTTGGAGAAACACAGGAGCCAATGACTCTCTGGCTCAATTAATTTAGTCCCCTGCCAACTACAGCTCTGTCACCTGCCAGCAATGCTCAGGCTCTTATCTGCTTCTAGGGTGCTGTCAATCTTACTACTCCCTTGGGAAGGTTCTTCTATACCTGAGTTCTCTAATGATTTAGTTATTTCACTCTTCCTTTAGCAGAGAAATTGATTCACAACAGTTTATTTTGTTCTTGTACTAATGCTGACCTTCATTGAAAGTTATTTTTCCACTCTGACATTTGGACCCTGAACATTTTCTTTTTAATTAGAAGTCATCGACTGCTTGTATAGGAGAAAGACTTTATACCAAAACAGTGCAGCAGTGAAAATTATGAGATGAATAATAGTAAGGGGAAGAACACATAGGAGTAATTTTTCTAATCTTGTGTTCCAAACTAAACCAAAGAAAGATACTCGTAACATACAATTCTGATCTTCTGTTACACCTCTGATCTGAGATCACAAGAATTTTCAAACTTTCAGTGATCTCTATAAAACCAGAACTGAAACACAGGTAGATTAAAGGACAGCAAGTAGCTGAACCAGAAAAGTGCTCTGAAAGATATGAAAAAGATCAAAAAAAGATTACCTTTGAGGACAATACTTTTACCTCACTTTATTTTCTGAAGGAGTAGAAAACTAAAAAACATTTTAAAAATGAAGAATATGATCTCAGAGATTTTAACTGTATTCTTCCCTTTTCCTCACCGGCATATTCTGTTCATCTTTGTAGCAGGTTTTGAATTTTTAAATCAGAGTATTATGGAATGATTTGGGTTGGAAGCCAAAAACCTATGCAATAGACTTATCACAGTAATATTTTCCATGTAGTCCTCACCAGCACAACAAAAAAGAATAAAAAAAACCCAAAAAAACACTGTATTAAAATCTCTGCATGAAGAGTAAGACATACCAGTGCAGCCTTTAAGACTGGAACTAGACGAGGCAATAAGGGAATTGTTTTTTCAGCAGCACCTTCAACCATAAGTAATTCCTTAAAACCCTCCTTCGAAACAAATGTATAGGGATGTTTTGTCTCTCTTAGACCCTGTTGCAAATATAAAACATGTTTGCTTAACAGTGAGTCTTCTTTTAAACAAAAACACAATAAAAAAGCTGCACATACGAGCAAGATAATGTTTAGATTTTATTACATCAGTTCAAAACATAAAGTACACTAACTCCACCATGTGGAGCCATTGCAACTTTGCTCACAGAATATTCTTAACTAAAGAACTACAAATGACAATGTTTTTGCCCATCTTCATTCATACAAGATCCTCACAATTAGTTTTTCTTTTGTATTTCCCTAGTAGGTGAGTCTGAGATAGCTTGCTTAGCTTGTTACAAAATCCTGTTTGCAATTAGGAAATCATGTATCCTTAACTTTGCAAGAAAATTGAGTTTACCTCTGCCAATGTCACAAGAAGAGGATCAAAGGGAACAGTTTCGGGAAGACATTCCCATTGCAGTCTGTGCTTTACTGATCCATGAACTAACCTATATAAAAAGTACAGTTTTAACAGATTAACATATAATAATACATAATTCCTACATAATGCCTATCACATAGAAATCAGAAAAAAAAATTACGAAAATTATAGATGCCTCTCATAACGACACAGAAGATGCTCTCCTTGCAAAGTCACTTATTTTGATAAATATCAATAAACATTTTCCTCAAATAACAATTGGTAAGTGAAGTCAACTGAAACTAAAATAAAATCATATTTGAATTCATCAGTTACTCCTAAGATACAGAAAAATACTATGTATCAATGGCTATTTTATACATGTGTATTCATGCATTAATGACTACTTCAATTTTCATTACGTAATTTTTCATCCACACACAAAACACTGAAGTGTTTATTGACTAGGCAAATATACAATAGGCAAAAGTTACTTAAAATACCACGAACTATTACTTAACTAGTAGTTTTATTAATATCTGACATTGCTGACAACTAAAGAACTGGAACATTCAAGAAATAATGTTATACTACTTCAGACAAAAAAGACTGCAAGATGTCCACTTACTAAAGTGGCACACATTTTTATTATCTTTGTTAGTAGGGAGAAGTAAACACCATTACCTGAAGAAATCAACTTCTTTCATGAAAGAGCTTTTGCAAACCAAAGCTGCAAATACCTACCTATTCTTTAAAAATGCAGCCTCAGTATTAACACACAACATTAAAAAAAAGAACCAAAAGAACACAATTTCAAAGACATGGAAAATTGCTTTCTGCTCTGAAAAGAATTAAGTACCAGAAATCTTTTCAGAAATTAATGGAAGCAAACAGCCTAACTGAAAGTTCAAACATGAATAGATGTATTTCAATCTGTGTAATTATACCTAACCATCATATACTTAGTAATAAACAAAACCAACCCACCTGCACGGAATGCCACCTTTAGCATATATAGCAGCAAATGCAGAAGTTGGTCGAGAATAGGTACCAAACTGAGAACAGAAAAATAAAAAAAAAAAGCATTATTTATTAATAACAATGTTTGATAACTCCTACGAATATGTTACAACTCCAGTTTACAAATAAAAGGAACTTAGTCATATGATTTTAAAACTAATAAAAAACCCCCAACCCTGCAGCTACGGGTGTGGAAAACATATTTGCTACATTTACCAGAAAACTGCTTTTCAGAATTATCTGGTTAGGAAGGTGAGAAAATTAATAAATAATGTAGGATCAGTGCTCTCCTACTGGAATACCCTCATTTTTCTATTTCCTCTTGCAAATCTTAACTCAGAAGTCCTACAGGTTCTCTCCTTAATAGCTTAAGGACCTCCCACTTTCCTGATGCTGTTATTGTTGTTATATTGGTAACATGCAGAAGGCAGATTTGGAACTCCAGTTCCATCTTGATACAAGTAGAGACAAAAGTACAAGGTGGAAAGATGTGGGAGAAACTTCAAATGTTGGTCAAGATGGTATAAGGGCACTGGAAATCAGCAGCAAGGTTCACATTGGCTGAGAATCTAGGAAGGACTCACTGGAGAAGGAAACTAGCAGCTTCATAGGAGGAAAGCCTACCTAAACTTGGCTTTTATCACCTACATGTTTCTTATGTATATGAGCTATGATATTATTTGTTAGCATGGTCATTCAATGCTACTTTCCAAATTAAACACCTTCCTTGCAGATCTTCCATGAATAAACAACTCCTTTCCTCAGTCTTCTCCTGAGAATCCACATTCTTCCCAAAGTATTATATATTCACAGTACTCGTAAGCTTCAAGTAATGCTCTGTTTTGCTAGATTTTATGAGTTCTTGATGATCATCAAGATGGTACCTGATTCTTGCTTTCATTGCAAGACTCCATTCATTAGCTCCTGTAAAGCAGCAGGTGCCAAAATTTATAACTATACCAAATGAGCTCCAGCCCCTTTTTAACAATTAGCTCCAAATCTCATTTCAGGGTAAAAGTACACATAAAATAAAAAAGTCACCATCCACGCCACAACTGTACCAAACTCCCTTTTCCCGTTCTTTAAAAAAAGTAATAAACATACTTATTCATAGGCATTTATGCTTAGAAATTAGGGAATGTATGATTAATAACAAAAGTTTAGCTTAAATTTACAAAACATGACCAGAAAAAGGATGTCCTATACATATCTCATAAAGTAATGAAATTTCTTCTGACAGGAGAACTGTTTAAAACAAACAGAAACCCCACCACCTATACTTTATCCCTGGCAGTGTCCAAGGCCAGGTTGGACAGACCCTTGGGTAATATGATATAGTGTGACATGTCCCTGCCCATGGCAGGGGGATTGGAACTAGATGACTCTTTCCAACCCTAACTATTCTATGATCTTAAGGTCCTTCCCAACCCAAACCATTCTATGATTCTATACATACCGGATCAATAGTTTTAGGATTCAACTTATCACTAGGCTTTGGTTTAGTTGCAGGTTCTGGAGAACGTGGCAAAGGAGATGTCTTGCTCTTCTGTACTGCAGTCTTTGGTTTTATTTGGATGCCTGATGACATTCTGAAACCATTGCTTCCTAGAAAAGATAAAGATTAAAAACATGTAATAATTTCCACTCTTGTATGACAGAATACCAAGTAAAGACTGACATGAACAATCAAGAAAATTTCAGTAAGTGTACTAGAAAACAAATGCTTCTTACATATCCTATGCAGTACATGGGATAATTTTGACAGTCTTGTCACTCCGTCTGTCAAATACACACATTTCCTAATCCTCCCCTTTACTTCTGTACTTTGACACCTGCAGCAGAAGTGAAATTGGCTACAGTTTGCTTTTAGGGTAGCCTACAGAAATCCCAGCAGTATTACAGTGCTCAGCAGAACAGCCAGGAGTGAAATAGGTTGATTGGGTACAGTTACAGCAGATGACAGTAACAATTTAAGGAATGGCCAGGATGAAGGAATGAACAGAAGAGCAAGTGGATTTAGAACATAAAAACCAAAGCAGAATCAATAACAGAAGAGAACAGAAATGTAAAGCAGCAAAGATTAATCCTAATTAATAGGATTAATCCTAATTCATTCAATAAGAGGATTGGAAGTATCTTGTTAAAAAGAATGCAAAAATAGCTTTCTGTATATATCCTTAAATACTGATTTAGGTATACATATCCTCTAAATGTTAATGCACCAGCTACAGGTGTTACTATATATGTTTGTAATTGGGTTAAAATGTCCCTAATAAAAATAAGTCTACTGCCTTTTAATTTGCCAAGCCTGACACTATGATGAATAAACCCGGCAAGAGGTTTCCAAATGTTAATAAAACATGAAAACACTAGTTTTGAATATTGTTAATGTTCAGTAACTTATGGTGTGGTGCACTCTGGATGGAAAAAAAAAAATTAGTAAATAAGAAACTACATTCCTTTCATAAACAAGAAATGACACTGTATAGAAATGAAAACAGTAGGAAGCCAATTAAATAATACATACAAACAAATATTGCCACAAGGATGAGCACAGTGCTTGCCACCCAGTCATCACCTTTCACAAGTTGATGACACCTGTTTTTGTCTACAACACGATTAAATTCCAAACACTGAGATAAGGATGAACTAGAGAGGCTGATTTTTTTTGCCAGGCTACTTCCATGGCCTCAGGTTTATAAGCCACCTGCCCTAATCTCTGCCAGAATCTTGTACATACAGCCCTCGTTAGCTTCTAATTCCTCCCTCCAAACAGAATTTCCAGTCAGGTACCAGGATTATTTCTAAATCTTTAGGATTATTTCTGCTTCTGGTAAGAAGTGATAAAGTCCCAGCACTTATGTAGTATGCCACGTCCTTATGACTTGCAAAAAGAATTAAACGTGATGTGTAGGTTTTTACTGAATGTCAAAAAACAACATATAATAATGATTACCATATTTGTTAAAATAAAAATACAAAGCAAAACTAAAATTGAAAGTGTAAATTGATACTTCTTGACTGATTATTTAATCAGGACTAGTGATGCGCATCAGTTCACCCACTGCACATCTTGTTTTCTTTTTCCTACCACTTTCATAATAACAATTTTCTAGTGACAGTCTGTTTAAAAGAAGAACTAGCATACCACAATTAGACAATTAAGTCTTCAGAACACTCAAAAACTTA
The DNA here is from genome assembly GCF_000696875.1 of Nestor notabilis. Lineage (NCBI taxonomy): Eukaryota > Metazoa > Chordata > Aves > Psittaciformes > Psittacidae > Nestor > Nestor notabilis. The sequence goes on from NW_009914210.1 coordinate 31,752, forward strand.
CATGACACTTATGGGAACTGTTCTGCTTGTTAAACACAGATCATTAAACCCAGAGATAATTTGAAACCCTAAAAGATAAACAATAACATAGGAAGAAAATTTAGTGATTTTATAAGTGCCAGCTCATTATCACAAAACTCTAATCACAACAGTGTTAGAAAACACATTTTTAACTATCAGAAAAATAAGAATCAAAAAGGCTTTACACTATAAAAACACCAGATAAGTTGACATCAGCATTATATATCACAAAATAGTGCTATCAGTGTCAACCTTCTCAACGTACAATTGCTCATAATGCAGTCATCTTGCTATTAACAACATGTTTTTCTCAGAAAAGTATTCAGAAGTAATTCAGATGTATTCAAATTATTTTTTCCAAGAAGTATTCAAAGATGCATGCCAACAATTTTACTAAGGTTTTAAATAATGACAAAATCTTCACAGATTTAAAAAGTTACCATCAGGTAAAGTAAACAATAAAGGGTGTGACTACAGGCTGGAACAAAGTTAGCCCTTTGGTACAAAAGATAGGAGGTGAGGACAGTGACAACGGTTTTGTAAAAATGAAATTGAGATAACATGCCTATGTATTGGCAGAGGAGAAGGTGGCAGAGACTGGAAAAAGGACTTTTCACAAGGAGGCCTCAGTCTTCAGAGCAAGATGAAAGTTCTTGTGTAGTCAAGAGCCGGGGAGTCACACGCATTTGTAAAGAGAGCGGACAGCATTAAGTACAGTCGTGAGCTGAACAACTGACATACCAGGTTTGATATAGAAGTGAACCTCCTACTGGCAGAGGACAGGCTTCAAGCAAAGGACAGAAATCCTTGAACAGAAATAGAAACGGCACCTTTAAAAGACATCTTCCAAAGCACTAAAAGTGCGTCCTGGAGTTTGGGTTCTAGAAGTTACTTAAGAGAGGCGGAATGAAAGTAAGTAGGATTTTAAAGGCGAGGTTGCTCCCTTACCCTGGTGTCAGCCCACCCCGGTGCGCAGCTAAGGCAGAGAGAAAAAAAAATAAGGGGCATCAAGCACCATAACCTCCAAGAGGCTCAAAAGGCAAAGCTCTGGCAGTCACCACAGAGCCGCGGGTCCGACCCTCTCCATGGGACACCAAAAGACCCAGCGACAGATGGAGCAGGGACGCGCACCCCTCCTCCGGCCCCGGGCCCCTCTCCCCTGCCCACAGCTCCCGCAGGAAAGCCCAGAT
>NW_009914211.1:0-26734 GCF_000696875.1 Nestor notabilis
CCCCTTCTAGTGGTCCATGTGAGTGCTAGTGATATAGACAGCAGCAGCCTGGGAATCATTAAGAAGGGCCAAGCCCTGGGAGAGATAGTTAAGGGCTCTGGAGCTCAGATAGTTTTTTCATCGATTCTCCACGATAAAGGGGAGGACCTTAAAGCCAGGCACATTTGGCAGGTTAATCAATGGTTAGAACAGCGGGGGCCTAGTCAGGGGGATTTAGAACATGGGCCTCAATCTGGGAGGCCAGTCCCCAGGTCTACTGCGAGCTGGTGAAGCTGATCTGACAAAAGGTTCCATGGGATAAAGTCCTAGAGGGCAGAGGCACCCAAGACTGCTGGTTGATACTCAAGGATCACCTGCTCCAAGCTCAGGATTGTTGTGTCCTGACTACAGGGAAATGCTGCAGAAGGGCCGAGAGGTCTGCAGAAGCTATCAATCAGGAGAGTTGGCTACCCTGGATTTGGAGAAGGCTGAGGTTCTTAATGACTTCTTTGCCTCAGTCTTCACTAGCAAATGCTCAGACCACACCACCCAAGTCTTGGAAGGCAGATGCAGGGACTGTGAGAATGAAGACCTTAGGCCCACTGTTGAAGAGGATCAGGTTCAAGACCATCTTAAGAACCTGAACATGCACAAATCCATGGGACCTGATGAAATCCATCTGCGGGTCCTGAAGGAGCTGGTGAATGAAGGTGCTAGGCCACTGTCCATCATATTTGAAAAATCATGACAGTCAGGTGAAGTTCCTGATGACTGGAAGAAGGGAAATATAACCCCCATTTTTAAGAAGGGGAAGATGGAAGACCCAGGGAACCACAGACCAGTCAGTCTCACCTCTGTGCCTGGCAAAATCTTGGAGCAGATTCTCCTGGAAAGCATGCTGAGGCACATGAAAAACAATGAGGTGGTTGGTGACAGCCAGCATGGTTTCACTAAGGGGAAATCCTGCCTGACCAATTTGGTGGCCTTCTATGATGGGGCTACAGAACTGATGGACAGGGGCAGAGCAGTTGACGTCATCTACCTGGACCTTTCCAACCCTAACTGTTCTATGATTTCCTAGTAAAGGCTAAATGCATACTCCGGTAAGGGATGCACTTGAAGAATTGATTTTCAGGTTAAAGGACTGCTGTCGACTTCTGGTTTTTGTAGGCTATGTAAGTTGTGTATAGGTTACAATTTTAGCTTGGATCAGAAGCAAATCTCTTGAGCATATCTACTCACTTGTGGAATGGGCTTGAAGATCATAACTTTAGACAAGACAAACCTGTAATATAAGCTCCAGTATCATACCTGATATGCTCTAATCACTAAAAGTGCTGTAAAGATGGGACTAGACAAGAGTTAGCCCTCAGACAAATGCAGCATGGATGGCATGGAAGCCATCAATAACTGTTCTGCTCTACAGATCAGTTTCCAACAGGTTACAGTACCTGTAACATAGACAAAGATACAATGTGCAGATGCAAGGTGTGTTTTGTGATATTTTGTGTTCCTGTGAAGCCACATGCACGGCTAAGATATTCTGTGCATGCCCTTCTGCAGTTTTTCCTCATTGAACCACAAGTGCTCATGGTAAGGGAGTTGAAAACAAGGCCATGTTCTGCATATGAAAGACTGGATAATCAAATATTACCATGCAGCCCTGCTGTCAGCCAAGCCAGAAATGCTGATCCTTTGCTCCCACTGCCATTACTTCTGACTGGGCTGACAGATTTTTTAGTCTGTCATTTACAAGTATGTCACGTTCATATTACATATTTATTGTCTGTTTACCTCTAACTATTGGACAGGCTAGATATGAAGGCATTGTCACTTGATGTCACCCAGGCAGGACCCATCAATTAAGCGCTTGACTGAAGTCAGAAGAATCTTTTGTCTGTGTGTTAAAGAGTCCTTTCTTCTATGACAGAACAATAAGGCTTATTAGTGACAGTCCATTTCTTTCTGCTTGTTAAACTGATTGGTTGTTACCAGATGGGTTTGAGAGATGTTTGGATTGAAGAAGCAGGCTTTCTTTCTCTTGGACATATATTAGTATGTTGCCCTGAAATCCATATGCATCCTTCAAATTCCATCAGAGCTAGTTCAATAGCAAATTGCATATCCCTCTTTGCCTCTTGGAGATGAGTGAAACCCCTGCTGCTTTCATCACTGCTAATTTCTACCATCGTGGTTGGGTTTTTTTATCTCTATCCTTCTGTAACCCAGCTGCCTACTCAGCTTACCAACACAGGTTAATTACAATCAGCCTCACTACATCCTTCAGAATGAACTAACAAGGACCTGATTCTTTCCCACTCTGCACCTCCAGTGATTATTTGCAGCTGTGAAAAGTAAATGTTGAAATTTTGCAGAATCAGAACCATTCTCCTCACTCTACACTCATTGCTCCAAATTGCAATATCATGTGTAAGTTATAAGGAATTCAGTTCAAGTATTTATGGAAAAAGAATGACTACTTACCTTGGTTTTTCTGAACATCAGTCACAAATTCCTATGTATTTCAGTACTTAAACAGGACCAATAAATAAGCTGGAAAGGGACCTCTTGCAAGGGCCAGTAGAGATAGGGCAAGAGGGAATGGCTTTAAACTGAAAGAGGGAGATTTAGATTGGCTATAAGGAAGAAAACAACAAAGCAGACAGCATACTTTAATACCAAAATCAAAGTACAGGTAGGTGAAAAAGAGCTGAGAGTTTTCACATTCACATGACTACAATTATATAGAAATATGAGTCAAATTACACTGGAATAACCAAAAGGGACATTATTGGTGTCTATTGTTCAATCCTTTCTCTTACCCATAAATATTCAGTAAGTCTGTAGTTAAAATTAAATAAATAAAAATGCTCCAAACATATTCCACCCATGGGTGACCTGTATAATCTATCCCTCAAGTGCATAATTCTACATTTTACAACCAAATAAATGAAACAAAATGTCTTTCCTTACTGATTGTCAATTCAAATAAATTATGAATGATAAGAAAGCAAACTTTCATTGCTGTTGTTTTTACAGGTAATATACTTGTTAAGGCAACAGGACTGGGCCCAGGCCTTATCTTCTTAACGAAAAAACTCTCCTGTGTTTAAAAGCACAACTGCACATTTAATTTGGAAACACACCAAAATGCATTGGCCTGCTTATTTACAGCATTTTTATTTTTTTTTCCTCATCTGTACATTGATTTATCTGTCATGAAAGAATTCCCAGGAAATACTGAACTGGCAAGTATGTGTTAAATACAGATAGCTAAAGTTATCATCTCAGGCTCAGCAGCAAAGTATCTAGTTATTCTGAAATGCTAAACCACAGCAATCCCTGCTGACATACCTTTTCCGTGGTGTTAAGTCATCTTACTTGCAAGAGCATTGAAAATCGTCACCCAGCTGCCCTGACAAGATAGGTCCCAAATTTCATGATCTGTGATACCAGTTCATGAGCCACATGTCCCACTTGAGTGACAATGCTCCTGATTTCATGAGTGCTATTATGCCCCGTGAAAAATGTGCTTTGTTTTGTGACACAGCACTTTGTTTTCAGTAGGTGTTAAAATAAAAAAAAATCACTGCATGCTAATCACTTCAGCATACAGGTCATCTTCTCCAAGCCAAACAAGTGTCCATACTCTGTACAGTCATTAGGGAAAGGGAGGGAATTAATCTCTCTAATCCTTTCTTGCTGCCATCAGGTTGAATAAATTAACCTTTCAGCACATAATCCTAACCATGCTCTTGCAGGGTTTTGTGTCAAATCCAGTTATTAAGTGGAGGGTCCTACATTTTCTGCTTTAAATAAAAAACAAAAAATAAAAGTAAAAAAAAAAAAAAAAGGTAGATCATGTGCTGGAGACTCAGATTCAAGCTTTTAGGCCTTCCTGAACACCATGTAATTATTCCTCCCGCACAGCCAAAGGTCACCAGGATTTTAAAAGTAACAACAGATGGTAAGAGCAGCACAGCAGGTACTTCAGGTGACTTGTTTCTCCTTAAAGCTAGGTGCCCTGGAGAACCACTGCAGTGAAGCTCTGTTCAAAACCAAAGTTTCCTGTGTTTCATTTGTCTCTTAGGAGATAAGGATCAGGAAGCCCACAGCAGTTGATAATCCCAGAGCAGCTCTACCATCCCTTGAGCTGCAACAGCAGGTCCAAGCCCTTTTCACCAGCCTCAGGACAAGCAGGTGTGTATGCCAGGACTATGCACCTTTTGCAGTGTTTTCACAAAAGCTCCTGACTTACCACCCAGACTGGTATGTCACCGGTGTGGTAAATCCCTACTATTCTGCTCTAAACAGCCCAGGTTGTGACCATGATGCAGCGTCAAATGCAAGTCTCCAAAAAGTTGTCTAGGCATTTCTTCAAGTTATTTCCTGTTTTACCATTCCTCTGAAAGGTCACCAAGCTAGTTATGTGGAAATTATGAATCGATAGGACAGATCAGTGTCAGACTTGACAGAAGTATCCAAAAATACATTTGTTCTTACTGCTTGACAGCATTTAAAACCACATCAGCATTGATAAGAACTTGTCAGACTTGACATGTTTCTGTAGCTGGCATGGTCTGAAAGCAAAGTGGCCACATTTCACTGGATTCATGCAGAAAGAAAAGAGCATAAAAGACCACACATTTAAAAGACAGTTTGGCCAATTCAGAGGTGGAGAGCAAATCTTATTGCTCAGTAGGGAACAAAGCCAAAAACTGAGTCAAGTCAGTCAGTTCAGTAGCATCTACACTATCAGTTAAGCATGAGGGTAAGCTTTTCCTCAGTTCACCCCACTCACCCACCCCATTTATACCCAAGAACATGTCCAGTCCCAGACTAGGCCACAATTAGAGCATTTACCAGGGAAAGGGAAGGTGTTCAAGCACCCAGGCAGCATGCAAGCACAGTTCCAAGCTCTCATTGACAGACTAGGAAGCCCAGCACAGCAGAAGAACCCCTCCACTTCATCTCCAAGCAGAGTACAAGCACTTTCAACCCAAGTTTAAATCCAGAGTAAGTTCCAGCAACATGAGTGAAGTGCATGTGGATTGGCTTATACCACATCCATCATGCAAACTTGCCCTTCACCTCACAGGAAAAAAATTACTCCGTATAAAAGTAAACATTAAACATTTGAGCGACACCTCACTCTTCTGAAAGGTAAATTTGTTAAACTGCCATATAGAGCCAGACACAAAGTACTAAGGTGAATATATGTGCTGCCTTCCTGACATCCAAACACAGAGTATTTAATCTTGGCTGGCATCTGTGGAAAGCCAGAGGAGTTTTCAGGCAGGAGGGGGAGGAAATAGGCCTGGTAGCATAAGAGTGACTGGCTTTTGTCAAGTAACTCTACAGGTTAAGACCTCTACAGGTGTAAGAATATGGGCTCTCCTCACACAGAGGAAAAGGAGGAGGGCAGACATTGTACATGGAGGGAATGTGCAGGGACAAGGAGAACATAGTAATGGGAAAGCAATAAATAGGATGTACAACATCACTTCAAAAAACATGGGGGATAGGAGAGAAGACTATTTTCAGTTCTAAATGCCCTTCAAAGTCTGAAGCTAAATGTATCTTAAAAGATGCAAGTTTTGAGGAGACATCAGTAAGAAGGGAAAGGAGGTAAATTAATTTACCCATTTCCTGCAGATCCTAGCCATGGATCATTGCAGATCTCTTTCTGTATACAGTCTAACCAGAACGTGTAAGCTTGGCACAAGCTATTATACTCATCTCCCAGGAACGTATATTCCCTATAAAGCAGGTGAACCCAGCACCACATTGAAGAGTTGTCCTTGTGCACACTTCCACATAAAATGCATCAATAGGTAAAAAACTGTTACAAAAACTGTTAGCATTTGAATAATACTGAAAGAAATAAACTCTTGTCAGTCACCTAAGTTTTCTTGAAAAATCATTTGTAACAATTTCTTGCAAAATACATGAATATAGGCATAAAAGCTAAATTATATCCTACCCTTTCTCCCTTTGTGGAAGGGAGCAAGTGCTGCATAAAATGGCCTGTTGGGAAAACCTGAGACAACTGTCAAGCAGTGTTAACCATAGGAGAATGTGCCTACACATAATTGAACATAAACACCATAGAAAGGGAAGCATTACTCTGTAACAAATAAAGTTTGTGTTTACTGAGAGACCTGTGGCTGAACTGTATACACATTTGACATTCATGTTGTATGAAGCTGACTTCCACTTAATTAGTTTGATCATTACTAAATGACATTTGGAATTGCTGTATTTCTTTGACGCAACAAAGTCAAGTCTTACAGTAGCGTGACAATAAGATTTTAAGAGACCTCACTTCATCGTGTTTAAATATCAGACACATCACTTTGCTGCCTGCTGGGACCAAAGGGAATGGCAGCACATGGATCACAAGATCATTTGAGGATGCAAAATAATTGTGTAACAGAAACTGGGAAAAGGAATTGAGCTTGAAGTTTATCCAGCTTGAAATTCCTAAGGACTCTTGAGGATATTTGAGAAATATTTACATAAAATGACCAAAAAGGAGTAAATATCAGAAAACTTTTGTTCACTGCCAGACTATAGGTTAAAATACACACACACACACATATATAGCCTTAAACTGGATAAAAGATGGGAGGATTTTTGTAGAAAGTTTAGATCGTAATGTTACATCTAAACAACTGTGTAAAAATCAGATTTACTAAAAACCTGGTTTCTCTTTGAATTACTGCATTACTAAGATCTTTTGAAAACAAGAAAAAAATATTAACCCCTCCCACCCCATGTTTCTGAGAGAAATGCGTGTTCCACAGGTTCCAAACAGCCCTTTGCTTCTGTTCTGCCATTTCTCTAAAAGCTCTAAGTAGAAGATTTGGAAACACAAAGAAATTATGGAGGTTAAAAAAAAAAAAACAACAAACCAAAACAAACCCAAAAAGTCATTAAACAAAACAAACCCTAAAACAGGTACCCGCCCACCACATGCACTTAGTTTTGTTCCAACTATTTGATGCTGTGAGAAGGCTTTGAAAATTTTATTTCCCCAAAAGAAATCACCTGATTATGATATTACACATGTAAAGGCAAAGAACTTGTATTTGTTATGGTTCAGAACCCTGTACGGTGCCATAAAAGGGAACAAACATTTTTCCAAGGCATTTAACGTCATGACATCCTGAAGTGGGGAAAGCATCAAAACAATCCAAGAGAACCAGCCTCCGACTTGTGAATTTTAGTGGTTTTTTTTTTCCCTCCAGTTTGTTGAAGTTGAAAGGGTTCTGACTTTCAACTTTCTGACTTTCAGGAGTAAAATTCAGGAAGGACGCTTGCAAAGCTTTTTCCCTCCCTTTACCACTTTATTCATAGTATATCATTGTCCGTCTTCTAACAATTAGTTTTATAATGTTTCAAGTTAATTATATATCATTGGGTTTGGTTTTGTTTGTTGTCTATTTTTTTTTGGGGGGGGGAGGAGGTGTTTTTGTTTTAACTACCTTTGCTATAATTATGGTATGCTGTTATTACGAGTTGAAAGTTTATCCCAGGATGCCACGTATTGTTTGAGTGTCTCCCCTTTTAACTGTCCACACCAAAGAAACTATTATTTATGAGCCAGCCCAACAGGATGAGCAGAATTTCAGCTGAAGGGTCTTGCAACCGATATCCTGAAAATAGAGACTACTTCAATGGCTAGCATTAACCAACATAGAGTCAGAACAGTTTGGGTTGGAAGAGACCTTCAAAGGTCACCTGGTCCAACCCCCCTGCAATGAGTAGGGACATCTTCAACTAGAGCGGGTTGCCCAGACCCACAGCGAGCCGGGCCTTGAGTGGCTCCAGGGATGGCACATCTACCACCACTATTTCTACAGGCTATTTAAGAACTGATTGCTATGCATTTAATCTCATTTCTAGAGTTGGTTGATTATAAAAAAAAAACAAACAAACAAAAAACAAACAACAAAACAAAAAAACCCCCACCAAAACAACCACAGAAATAAAATCCCCAAATGATGAAGAGAAACCTGGGGGGGGGAGGGGAGGGCAGGGAAGAAATCAGATACATAAAACATCTTTTTCCATACACTGACCTAAATACTTTAATACAAAGGTAGAAATATTAGAGATATGAATTCAGAAGACAGGCCTACCCCATGTTATTTTCAAAGTGATAGGAATCAAAACAGTTTAGTTTAGCAAAACAAGAGAATCAGATCCATTAAGGAATAAATAAGCATGTTACAGACTTGTTTCTGTTGAACAAGCAGACATTTTCAGGAACATGCAAATGTATCAAGCCACCTGTTACTAACCCAGTCTCCCATTCATGGACATAAAAATCCAGGTAAAAACCCCACAACGTAAGCATTTTTTTTAAAATACCAGCCTTACAAAACAACTGCTATGAACTGACTGAACAAGAGAGACAAAAAGAACTTTCCCCAGAACAACCCAGTTGGGTAAGGTCCCCCACAAGACACCAAGCAGTACATAAAGTGATATTTCAAGAACAACAATCTCCCTTTGCTGTAGGTTAGGAAATTGTATTAACCCACGTGTCTAAAATTTTCAAGAATTTTCCTTGTGGCACACCCACACTATCTCCTCTTTACACATGAAATGCTCCCAGTAAAACTGCTGTACGGCAAATAAAATTACCCTCTAAGTCTAGCTGTGAATACCTCTAAGCACACGACAGAAGAAGAATCAGCATGTCTTGTTTCAAGCACAAGCTGTCCTGCTTAAATACAGTCTGCCACACAGCAGCAGGTCAGAGTTTGGCCTCTCAAAATCCTTACAGCTGCTTTTCAGGTTGCTAAGGCTTAAACAACACTGACAAAACTCTGTCACACACACACCCAGACCAGCTGGTAAAAGATCTTCAGTGGTTCTCATTTTGACATGCCATTCTTTTCCCTTCACTTTTCATTCAGGTTATTATCCTACAGGGCCTTCCAAATTGCCAAAGTGAAATATGTCTTGTTTAGGGAGGAACGGTGCCACCAAAAAGCCTACATTTGTTAACTTTCTTTACCCTAAAATACCTGGGGCTATACCACACTGTAACATGGAAGAAATTCCAGATGAAGCTTGCTAACCCGTGGTTCATGGCAACACGCAGCCCATAACACCCCCCAGACCTACTTGTGGCCCCAAGATTTCAGAATGTCGTAAGAGCCAAGAACGCTGCCCAAAGCCCAGCACTTGAAAATTCTGGATTCACCGAAAGAGCTGGGACTGTTCATCATGGTGAAGAGAAGGCTCCAGGGAGACCTTATAGCAGCCTTCCACTACCTAAAGGGGGCATACAGGAAAGCTGGAGAGGTACTTTTTACGAGAGCATGTAGTGATAGGAAGAAATTCTTCACTGTGAGGGTGGTGAGGCGCTGGCACAGGTTGCCCAGAGAAGCTGTGGCTGCCCCATCCCTGGCAGTGTTCAAGGCCAGGTTGGACAGGGCTTTGAGCAACCTGGTCTAGGGGAAGGTGTCCCTGCCCATGGCAGGGGGTGGAACCAGGTGATCTTTAAAGCTCCTTCCAACCCCAAACCATTCGGTGATTCTATGATGATTTTCTATTCTCACACCCTGGTGACAACAGTACTGTGCTAGAATACACTCTGACATGACACTACTTATAACTAGTTCAACATTTTTTTTCTATGAAGACAGTACACAAAAGCTCAGGCAGAATTCTTAAGCACAGCTATACTTTTCCATGAAATACAGTAAACCAACTACAGTTTAGGAGATCCTAAAGCTTATAATTATATATGCCTGTATAAATAATTATAACTCACACCATTTAATTCTGCTCAGCGGGTACTGCTAATGTCTCAAAAGCAATTTAATGAAATTGAAAAAAACCCAAAAAACATATTAAAGTAACTAGTCACAAATAATACTTCCCAGCACAAATAATCAATCTGTAACACTGCATCATCCGATAAACACATGACTTCATATGTCCTTTCCATTTCTATTTATTTCCATAACATTAGTGTACTACAATTCTTTGCAGAACATTGTATAATCCACACACAGTGCCATTTTACATATTAACACTTTCAAATGTATTCCATGACAGCTCCTTTTACTATATTCATAAGCCTATTTTAAAACATTTCAGTTATGGTAATTTTTCTCCCATAATCTAATTAATGTGTCCTGTATGATTTCATAGTTACTGTAAAAAGTACAGCTGCATGACGCACGAGTTCATATTGTTGACTACAGTTTTACACAGTCTTCAAACTGTTTGGATTAAATAGCAGTAATGCTTATAAAACAGAACTTTCTCAGGAGTGCACAAGTTCACTAAGGAGCAGGGATTCTCAACAGATGGAATGCCACATGAGCAGGAGTACCTGCAGCTGCTGTAATCTCCACATGGTGCTGTACTGGGCCACACACAAGAAGTGTAACGCCTGCCTGTGTTATCACACAAAGGTTACCCACCTAAGAGAGGTGGGATGCTGAGGGTCCCTGTATCATCAATAGAGAAATTGAGAAGAATCATCTACTGGACATCTCTTTCTGACTTTAGAGACCCTAAACCTCTCACTTGAACTAGAAGCTTGAATTCAGTAGACCCACCAAAGAGATTGACCACTTTAAGAGTTCTTAGAATAAATGAGAAAGAAAGAACCAGATAAAATCAGAAATATCCCACAAAAGTAGAAGCAAATCCACTATTTTGAATATTAGAAAGTAATTCTAAAAAAAAAAAAATAAAAAATTTTTCTTCCTTTAAGGGACCTTTTGACTCTTTTGTTCCTTTCCTAATTTGTGCAAGTTGTTTCCCCCATCCCCTTTTTGATGAAGGAAAAAGAAAAAGTTCCTTCCCTTCTAACCTTCCCGTTTCTCCATTAGCATCTATAGCAATTCCTCTGATGCATAACATTACATCGTTGTTTTTTAAACAGAATTCCAAAGTTATATCATTAGGTATATCTGTACCAAAATTGGTTTTGAGCCCTGTATCAGCACTGCAGACAATTCTTATTGTAATATTGAGTGGCGTTATGAATAACCATGTCAAATCTGTTATTATATTGGCATGTGTGTCAAAACTCTTTCTTTCAAAGTGTTACTTTTTCCTTGTTTGTTAAGACAAACTTGCTAATCTTAGTCAAATTTGAATGCCCAAATTCACAAAGCAATCCCCCATAAGTGTCCTTAACACAATGAAGTCTCATGAGTAAATTTTCCTGGAACTGCACTCAGATTTATTAGTTCCCACACACAGCTATTGTTTAAAAGATCTGATTAAAGGGCCTGTTTACTGAACAAGTGTCAGTTGTGTTTCCAGTGGCACTCAAATTGCCTGTAGTATGGGGCAACTATGCTAAAGGAGAAAAATGTCCTTGTCAGCTGTAGTTTGAAATACTGTAAATTAATTGATATAAAACCCCAGAAGGTTTACAACATAGTGTCGGCATTTCTTCCTCTGACTACACAACACTGAATTTGCAAGTAAAGCTAAAAATATTTATAAAAATCAATGGTATCCTGTAGCAGCAATATAAAAGGTTAACATACATTACCAGTCTATCTTAAGATAGATCACACTGATGATGCTGAGAAGCTTCCTGTAAACAGGGAGAACATCTACCAGTGATCTCAGACAAAGTCAGGATTTCCTCTAGTCCTAAACAAAAATTAAATTAAAAAGTTTTGTTGCAGACCCTGTGAGGCCAGGATTTCATCTCCTCACTTCTTCCTAATGTTGAAGATTACACTATGGTTGCCCTTAAAGTGTCAACTTGGTTTCAAGAGTAAGGCTTTCATCTGAGTAGTTCTATAGCATCTTCTAAAAGTACTTTTGAAAGAATCTCAATTTGGGAAATAATCTCAATTTGGGAAATCTCAACTTCCAACATGTTTCACACTCATGACTGTTTCTGCAGAATGCTATTGGAAGACCAGGTAAGAGTGATAAATGTGAGAGCTCAAGCTCAGATGGTACCATTCATCATACTTCAGAAGGCACTGCGGGAGAACAATGACAATGACACACATAACAATAAAGATGAGGCACACTTAAGAGTTAAAAAAGAGTCTGTATCTGTTAATCTTCTTCCAAAATATATGAGGATCCATATTTACCTCTAACTCTGGTGTCAAATGAACTATGAAGATAGCTATATATTCAAGGACTGCATTTATAAAAGAAACATAGATTGTGATGGCTATTACAGTACACTCCATCTTAATGTAAAAATGCATCCAATTTCTTTTTGATATGTTCAAAAGCATCTTTCCCCATATAGTCTATTCGCCCTTCCTCCCATTTTTTCCGTTCATCTTCTGGAATTGGTTCTTGTGGTTTGAAGTGAATAGAAAGCTCTGAAACGGAACGTGCGACCTTGTTCTGTGGGAAGAACAGTAGAAAAAAAAAAAAAAAAAAAAAAAAGAGTCTTTTGGTTGACGTCCTTTCAGTACTATGAAGTTAAATCTTAAAATGTCAAACTTCTGCTTTGTACACTCCCAGCTGAAACAATAAAACAAACAGTATTCAAACATTCATTCCTGGTTTGATAATGTGATCTCATTTTCCCATCCTTTTACTACTTGCCATAGCATTTTTGAACATACCAAGCATTTACTTTACTTGTCTTAACTCAGACCTTGGCATATTCAGAAACAACACAATATTACAAATATGGCTTATTTAGGGTATCTCCTACAATAAACTGTAACCCTCTAACTGTGCAAATTTTGTCTTCCACAGGCTTTCATGTGAACATAAGTTCCTAGAATTTTTGGCCATGTGTTTTATCTGATCTCCAGTGAGATAAGTATTGTTTAGCACATGTTGGTTGTGCTGTGTACTGTACTATTTACAGGTCCCTGACACCCTGTCACCCCTGTCAGTGCCAAGTCTGGCACTGGTGTCACAGTGCCCAAGAATAAATGTAGTGCAAGATCACAAAGGAAAGCCTAGTAGCTTAGGCTCCATGCCTGACTTGCCGTACACTTATCTTCCATTTGCTTGGAAAGATCATTTCAGCAGGTAAAAAAGCAAACCAAACCAGAACAAAAAGATCCCAAACAGCTTTGCTTGCATTAGTATTGGAGAGCTACATGCATAACACCATGCATTTATTACTTTGGGGCTAGCACACAAAGCCATACATTTAAAGACTAGAAGTTTTTTAAAGAAAACTAGAAAGGGATCATGCTCCAGTATTGGAAGCAATTAAAGAATTACATATCTAAAAGCTTAAAGAATATATTTACATATTGCATCATAATTAGTTGAGATTTCCCAAAATGATGGTGGCAGCACCAATTGCCTGTTATTGTTAATTCATGCAATTATCTACAGATGTACATTGCAGAAAGCTACATGTACCAGTTCTGAGGTTTCCTGAAACACAGGATGAAATACAAGTTGTTCTGAAGGTCTGTCAGGCTCAGAGAGATGGACGTTAGAACCTCTTTGTTCAACTTCACATACAGGTTGCTAAAATACAGCCACTGAGGTTTTATTAGGAGAATATTTTTTTCATAATTTCCTTATAATGAGAATTCATACAATACAAAGCAATTTCAGTCTTGGGAAGGGGAAAGCAGTGAATGGGAGGAAAGGGAATGAAACATCACTAAAGACAAAATTCATCTTGCTCAGCTTTAGATATCAAAATGGCATTGAAACTAAGCTCCTACTAGAATCAATCTAGGTTAAGTACCTCCAGAGGGCATCACATCTCATCCTAAAACAGGTTCAAAGTGGCTGTCATTCTTCAGTGACAGCCTGGAAAGCTAGTTTATAATAGATGCCTCCACTCACAAGGCCAAAAAAATCTCATTTTAGGATAATAGCTCTATAACTCATGAGCTTTTTATATGCATAGAATAAGAACTGAACAATGCATTCCCAAACAGAGGCAAAAGAGATTGTCCAAAAGATACTGCCCCAAGTATTTGCCTTTGCCAGCTACCAATATATAAATGAGTACACAGACCCCAGTCCCTTCCACCAGAAAAATCCCACAAGACTAAAGCTGAAGCAAAGCAACAAAAAGTGGAATAATGGTGTTCCTCAGTAAGAAGAATATCAAGCTATTAATTTCTAATTAATACGATCTTCTGATAAACCAATCCTACTAATTAAAAGATGTTTACATTTGAATTAAACTACTTAATGTTAATATTATGGGGGTTTTTACCTCCTCTCCAAAAAAAAAAAAAAACCCAACTTGAAAATGTGTCCCTATTTGGTTTGAGCATGTGAGGCACACAAGATAAGAATAATTTATTTGTAAAGGGTATGTTAAGTTATAGAGCTGGAAGGTTTGCAGTTTTCTTTCAGCCTCTCCAAGCTCAGGGTAGAAAAGAAGGAAAAGAAGATTCCAGTTTTACTGTATGGAGTATCTATAGTCTAAAGGGATGAAGCACCAAACTGTCTTCCTCTCACTAGAGGGTAGTCCACAAGTTACAATAGCAGATGACATTAACATTAACTTCATATTTTCCCAATTGTACCTTGCTGTAGCATGGTTTGTCATACAACATGTAATGACTTACACCTGCAGAAACACTGTGCTATTATGTCCAGCTTAATTCCTGCATAAAATAAGGAGAGTCAGTGCAGCAGAAACACCCAAACACAAGAATTGTGACAAAAGAACCAGGACCCCAGCAGTGTTCATCAGTGGATTCTTTTAAAACACTCCTTATTGCCCAAACCACAAAAACCACATTTTATTAATTACCTAATAACTTTCAATACCTAACCTCTTCATAAAATTCAATGCAATCTCATTCAACCTCCCAACACATCATATATGTGTCACTGAGGATTAAGAAATACTCTTTAGACTATTCCTAGTGCTAGCAAAAGAACTCAATAGCTCCAGCTAACTTGAAGAAGATAAAAACTCCCAGATCAGAAGCATAATTTAAAAATATCATTTTAGTATATCTTTTATTTTTTTACTGTGAAAAGTAATATACAACATACTTACAGCTTCAAAAGCTAGTTCCTCAGGTGAACACACTGCAGCGTGTACTTCATGTGTCTGCTCTGGAAGCACAGGCGTTTGCAATGAATTGGCCACACAAGGGCTGACCTTTTTCAGAGTAATTTCAACTCCACTGAAAGTGTGCTAACAAAAATAAGAACATCTCAGCACTGAAATACAATTTTGAAGGAAAACAATATCTTATTTACAACGGTTGCACTTCTTTAGAGGAATTTCAGCATTAGTGGAATAAGTTAATAAATGCACAAGAAGTTTGTGGTCCAAGATTCAAAGCATGCTACAATTTACATTTTTGAACCCATGAGTATGCCAGCATCACCAGGAGATAAATCTAACAGGTATTTCCACCTTTGTGTTACCATAGATGAAATATTTTTTAAGAAATTTTGCAGTAAAGAAATAAAGCATATTAAAATATGAGATCAAAAGGAGAAAGACAAAATTGGGGATGTAGTTGAACCCAGGAAAAGGGGAGAGGTGGAGGGGAGGTATTTAAAGATTTAGGTTTTATTTCTCATTACCCTACTCCAATTTGAGTGGTAATTAATTAATTTCCCCAAGTCAAGTCTGTCTTGCCCATAATGGTGACCAGTGACTGATCTCTCCCTGTCCTTATCTCGACCCATGAGCTTTTTGTTATATTTTCTCTCCCCTGAGCAGTTCAGGAACGAGTGATAGAGCGGTTTTGGTGGGCACCTGGCATCCAGCCAGGGTCAACCCACCACACCATGTAATTCCTTCCTCAAGCAAACACATAATTTTCAGATTTTTTATTTTGATTTTTTGTCATTTCGGTATATTCCCACTACCCTCTTGTCAGTTACCTTGCATTCCTCAGATTCTGATTCTTCCATCTTTTGAAGTTTTTCTAACAGAGGCAATATACTGGCACTGTATATATTCCACCAGAGGGAGAGAAATGACAGTTGATGTAAAGATCCATCAGTGGTGCCATCCTGCATAACTTTCTTTGTTTGAAGGTTGTATTTGTAGTTCCAGGGCTTTGTTGCTCCCAAGAAATGAACAACTTTGGCATCTCTACCGAAACTGTAGAAATTAAACAACACAGGTCTATACAACAAGTATTTGGTTTTCTTTAGCCTACCTAAACTGCTAAAGAAACATGCTTACTCTCACTGGTGAGGTAATTTCGACATTTTGCGACAGCAACACATTCAATATGAGTATATGTATTCATTTTTTTTTTCTATCTATCTTATTAGTTTAAGGGATCTTGCTTAGCATATAGAAAACAAATGGCTGCATTGCCATTTGCTTCCACGTGCTGATTCTAGTAGAAAAGATCATGAAGGAAACTGACCATCCTCCTGTATACTCTGTTCACAAATAAATATCACTTCAAACACTAAATCAACAAAACTGGTTATTAATGAACCCATACTAATGCATCACTAAATGCACCACCCTAAGTTCACCTTCCAGTAAGAGTTTTTTGTGCAAGTGGAACAGTAATTCATGACACCCTAAATCCAACTTGTCTTCTGCCAGAAAAACCTCTAACTGCATTGTTAGAACTCATATAATTACCAGTACAACTTCTGTTTCATAGAAGAACCTGAAAAATGGGTTTAAAAAAAAATTAAAAATACAAAACCAACCAACCAGACAACCAAAAAAACCGAAACACTTTCCCATAGAACTGATAGGAGAAACAAAGGAACAACTTTCAAAGTAAAGGTGTCGGAACCTAATGCTAAAGTAATCTACATCTGTTCAAACATCACAAAAGCTTCCCTGAAAAAAAGCATATAAGACAGTACAGGCAACTCTGGGACTCTGTTTCCAGATGCCAGATACTTATATTGCATTTAAGCTTCTACTTGCACAGTTTTTATATAACATCATTTGTGACTACTGTAATTTATAATCAACAGAATACGCCTTTATTATTGTCTCTATAAGAAGATGTTTGTTTACAGTCAGTCAGAAGTGTTACTACTTACTGATTGAAAGCAGGAACATAGGTGTATACAGCACTGCTGCTTAAGTTATAGAGGAAAGGTAAGTGTTTGTCAATATCTGCTGTTGCCCAGTTGCTGAAGAAGCTATTCAACAAGCCTTGATCACCTCCTAAAGAATATACAAACCAGTATTAGTACAATTATTCGTACACTCAAATTTACACTAAAATTTTGATCCAAGGATGGGAGTGAAACTGGTGTGTTCATGGCACTGTAACTTGGACTTGAAAATATGGCCATGTGAGCAAGTACGAGTAATACCTGATCCACTCCGATGCAAGTTCGGGGTAAATGAAGTCCTATTGTAAGATATGAAGAAAGAAGTAGGAAAAGGATTTGGTCTCCCTCAGAGCAGAAGACTGAATATCAGCTGTATTTCTGTCTCCTAAACCAGACAGCAAAAACTTACTGAGCAAGACTCAGACACAATGTTCCTTCATTGACATTTTCTGGGAAGCACAGTCCGCAGTAACTCAATGGGTCTTAAGCATACTGTAAGGGGCAGAGGTCTGCACCTTAAACTTTTGAGGGGGCACAACTACATAAAGCCCAGAGAACTCCTGCCATCCTCTATTCTGCCTGAAAGCGAGCAAGCTATGGAAAAACAGCTTACTTGAGGAGTCTGTTTAGCACTTCAACCCTATGCCCTGCCCCTTACCATCAAAGCTGCCGTGTTCAGCTGCAAACTGGAGCAGTAGGTTGTAAGTTTTCAGAGATGGTCGGAACACAAATACACCACTATTAAAGCAGTCAGGCCAGCCAGAGTCAGGAGCTGCTGAAAACTCTTCTCGATCAAACAATTCATCAACATTGCAAAGCACCTTAGAGACAGTAGGAAAAGAGGAAAATTGTTAGAGCAAAGGTTTGTCTGGAGCATGAGTTGCTAAACCAGTACCAATGGAGTGAATTGTTAGTTTGGCCAAGTATATAGCTTGCAGAACATAGAAGCAGTGACAATGCAAAATACGATAGGGGTCAGAACATCTATTTTTAAATATAATAAGGCAACATTAATTGTGGTTCTCCATGATTTCTCTGATAAAAGCACAAAGCCTGTGAAATTATTTCAGGAATCTCAGAGACCCTCCAGAAGGTCCCTTTAAATAGTATAACATACCACAAGAACACATCATTTCCTTCTTTCTTAGCTCACCTTCCCATAGTTCATTATTCTCGGTCACTGCAACAGAGCCAAATGAAAGCTGGGAATCCAAGTAATTTGAGCTAGCAACAGACTGACTGGAGTGGTAGCAGTAAAACTGTCTCTTGTTACCAGTTTTCTAACGTAAGCTATGCTCAGAGGTTTGTTTTGATTTGGTTTTTAAGTTTCACAAGGTAGTGGGAAAAATCAAATCAGGTGAAGACCCAGATCACTTTTAAAGCTGGTGGGAAGACAGATGTGCAGCTGCTGAAAGCCTGAGCCACTGTGCAAAGCAGGGGAAAAAATGTTTCTTAGGAGAAAGATCACTTCATTAAATTTAAAACAAAAAAAAAATATTTGCCTTCCTCCTTTAACTTTAATGTAAAGCAGGAAATCATAAGCCTTCCTCCCTCAGCCCTTGAGAAGAATAACTTAATTTGGTTGCTAATTTAAATACAAGCTTATTAAATTAAAATGCATCACAGTCTTCCAAAGTGAGCCATGTAAGTGCAGGGGAAGGCTGACACAACTGCACTTGCCAAAACTATGGCCGTTTTTAACTCTCTACCTCCAAAAAGTAATTTAAAAATATATTTTAAAAGTCATTAACATTCCCAGGATTTTTTCTTTTTTTGCATTTTAAAACTGGACTGACTTCCTAACCAAAGTCCAAACAAATATGTATGAGAGATCTACTATAAACATCTGTCAGAAGCCCACTTGCACAGAGTAAGTTTGTGATATCTTTTGAGGACAGCCCTGGGGCTACTCTCAAACCAGGATTAATTTCTATGCAGCCAGAGTAACTGTGAGCATTGCCAGAACATGCCAGCTGGAGTTCCTGTGACCTTGGAACCACCAGCAAATCTGGTCACTTCATAGGCCAGTAGGCTGCCTGACGAGGAAGTATCCCACACTCAAAAGCAGTTCTTTGAGGAAGACACAAGTGTTTCCACAGCTCCCACTCTACTCACCAAAGTGTCTGCATCCATGAAGACACATTTGCTATAATGAGTAAGAGTCCAACAGTGAAGCTTAGTGAAGGTTACACCCAATTCTGGCCTCTGCATCAGAGCCAAGTGGACTGAGTCAGCACTATCAAGCACTTTCACCTCAGTTACTTCGTCAAATACGCTGCGGAGGACAGACCTATCAGAGAGAGCAGTGAAGAGAAAGAACGAAATTTAGAGAGGTTCAGAGTTAACTTCTGGCATGAAAACAGTAACACACAGCACCGCATTTATTATGACAATAACAAGGGCTAGATTGATTGGTTAGGATGAGAAGTCAGAAGTGAAAAGCTCTTGTTAACAGCCTTCTGAAGCGATATTAATTTATCAGGCCATAAACCATTTTACTATGGGGTAAGCACATCCCAAAAGTGACAAGTGCTATATGGAGAAGCAGCCAGTCCTTATTTTAGTTACCTACTCTTCTATAGAAACACAAATGAAAATTAAAGCAGCTTCCATCCTGCACCATTGACTATAAGTAACAGCACCATACTGTGTTCCCTGCGCATTGCACAGGATGTGGCATGCATTGCCAGCACTGTCATTTGCACCTGTCATGCCCAAGTATATGCAGCTTCAAAACTGCTCCTTTTAAAACTGACCATATATACTGGCTCATTACTACAAATCCTCTCATATGAGACTTTTAGGAAAACATCTTTTTCTATGCATATCTTTTCATGGGAATTTTATAGGTGATACCAAAGTAGGTAATTTTCCCTCAAGACACAAGGAAGAGAGTCTTTAAAACTCTATTTATTCATTTACATTACACTATGACTGCAAAGTCCTGGATGTCATATAAACACAGCAAAATGAAAGCCTGTTCTGATTATCTAGATTACAGAGTCATTAGCTTTTGCCTGACTGATCTGCAAGGGACAGGAATTAACTGGGAAAGAACTAAGAGTAAGTACAGATTTTTAGAAGCATAGTTCAGTGATGTGCTTTTTTTTTTTTTTTTAATACTATGCTTGATTAAAAATGTATTATAAAGGTTTTTCTCCCCACTGAATGAGGAGGAAAAAAACCTGATGGTCTTGATATCCACCCAGATGTCAAATGTACACAGTATTCCCTCAGGAAGGTTCCAGTGTTCTAACAAAATCCATATTCCAAAAAGCCTGTAGAAACGTATTTCTCTACATTTAATCATAGTAAAAATGGAAAATCCTTTTCTTGAGCCAGATCAATTGCAAATACTTTCACATGGCATACAGAAATCAGGAACTTGCACACTTCTTAAGCCATAGCAGAGCTAAGAGTTTAAGCCACTATGGCATGCCATGTTCCTTTTAACAAGCAATACAGTCCTCCAAATAACAGGGCTTGAGTTCAACAGATTCACTGAGATTTATGCATAAGCAGTTCTGTAGTGCCCATAAAAATCACACCCCAAATTGGAAAGTGATTAAAAAGAAGCAAAAATTTATTAATTTTTCATCATGATAGCCATGCACCAATATTTTAAGAAGATTTGTCATATAAAACTGAGCCTATGGGTTTTTGAGTTCTTATGTCACAGTTGGTTATTTATTGCTCTTTCTACAAGAGAAAGACTTGGGGAGGGAAGTGGGGGAGAAACAGTAGTGCCTTTATTTTGTGTCAAAGCAAAACATGAAAAAGCTAGCTCCTAAACTTTCAGTTTATGTTACCAATTATGGGCTTAAGACAACTTCCAGACACAAGCTCTCCTTCTGCAAGTGAATTCCTATTAGGCTTACAATCTTACCATGAAGATTATTTGGAGCTCCTTTCAGAAATCACTAGCCAAGGGGGAAACTTCTAGGAATAATGCTGTGAAATCCACAGGAAGCCTATTAAAATCTTCCATGCTGTTGTTTATTCTTTCATAACATCACACTCCAAAAATACATGAACACTTACCTCAACCCACTGGAAACCTCTGGTGTAATTAGTACTGCCAATTTCCTAGACGTTCTATGGTTCCTCAATGACTGTCCAAGAACCAGAGCACCTTGACAATACACATCATTGGTAGCAAGGGTCACAAAGGCTTGATCTGTTACTGTAAGCAAACATTCAGAAGAGTGACTTTACAGGTTTAACATTATCTCTTTTGGCAGGTTCCTTCCTCCTCCAGCTAACTCACAGGCTGCGGCTAACAAGCTGCACTTCCTGCGATAAGCTCTTTTCCCTCCCAAACTCCCCCAGAAGACACAACTGGATAGAAAGCCCAGTGAATATGACTGCAGAATGTATGTTTCTGAATTTTATTATCTTTTGTTTGCCTCATTTACATGATAACAGGTATGAAGTTTTTGGACTAACCTTAAACAAACAATTACCTGAGTCTTATTGCCTAAACACAATGACAGTCAAAAAAGCCAAACTGTAAATATTTAGATTTTACATTTAACTAACACAGTGTAATACAACTGATAAGGAAATGTTCCTGTTTATACAGTACTGAAAGCCAAGGAAACAACAGGATGTTTAGTACAGCCAGGAAGGTCCTTCTTTCCATAACATCACTTCATCAACCAAACAGGCAGTATTCTTTGCTCTATCCTCTTTGCACTGAAGTAACTAGTGCTGGCTCAAATACACTTAGAAGCTAAGGATCCCTACCCCAAGTAGCTCCAGAAAATTAGAAGTGTTCCTCGCTGTGAAGAAACACGTGGGGAAAAGTGTAGCAATATAGAAGAAAGCAAGCTACACTCTGGCACAACAGGAGACATAATGTATCTTGCAGAGATACCAGGCCTGTGGCAGTATCACCAAGGGCTGCTGCTTCAGCTCTGCCCTCTGACAGAACCACTGTTGTTGAGGTTCTCCTGGGGAGAGCCAGAACCTATGATTCAGCAAGGTGAACAGCCTTCTTGGAGCAGAAGGAATACCTCAGCATTCTGGGCTGCAAAATTAACCAAAACAAGATGAGCGGGTCACACAGATGAGGGGAATTCCACTGAGCTCTACAGACCTTCAATAAATACTTGTTTAAACCCACCATCATCTTAAGGGACAAGCAATTATGTTAAATAAATTAAAGGAACCAAACAATAACAACAACATAAACACCCTGTCATACGGTTTCCAGGCTCTCTGAGAGACACTAGGAAAGAATCTCACAGAACTAGTTGCAGAGAACCTCACAAATGACCTCATGGCAGCCCCAGCCAGATGCTGCCAAAATGAACACGTTCAAACCTCTAACCTAACATCAAGGTATACAATGAAGGACAGTTGGTGCTAGTGACAAGCTGTAGGATACTAAATATACTACATGTCCTCCAAATACAGAGCACAGCACAGCCCCACTGGTGTGTTGTCTTCTTTCCCCTTTTTTGCCCTACCTGCCACTCCTCGCCAGCCAGACCTGACTGAATTCAAATCAAGCACATACACCTTACATTTGCTGACACTGCAACAGATTCCTGCACTTCCGGAGAATCCCAGTAGTGTTGGCCAAAAAGAATGAATCATCCATGCAAACTTAAACCAGTTTGCAGGTCCCTTTTATCCTGTAAAATAGTTCGCAGGCTTAGACAGTTGGGGTTGTTTAGCCTGGAGAAGAGAAGGCTTGAGGGAGACCTTGTAATAGTCTTCCAGTACCTAAGAGGGGCCACAAGGAAGCTGGGAGGAAATTTTTAGAAGGTCTTGTAGCAATAGGAAAGGGGGAATGGTTGTAAACAGAGAGAGGGGAGATTCAGATTAGACAGTAGGAAAAAAATTCTTTACTACGAGTGTGGTGAGGCACAGGTTGCCCAGAGAAGCTGTGGCTGCCCCATCCCTGGTAGTGTTCAAGGCCAGGTTGGACAGGGCTTGGAGAAACCTGGTCTAGTGGAAGGTGTCCCTGCCCGTGGTAGGGGATCGGAACTAGATGATCTGTGAGGTCACTTCCAACCCAAACCATTCTATGACTCTGACGCTTATCCCTCAGCTAAGCAAACTCCTGTAACATTTTTAATCACAATTTCCAGAAGAAGCAAATGAAAAAGGGAACTTTCAAATCTCCTGTTACCATAACAGCTTGAGTAAGTTATGGGTGGTTTAGAAATAATGAATAAGGAGTTGCTTACATGAAGAGTTCTGAAAGGACAGTTGTGCAAATAAACTGCTGCTACTGCAGTTTTCCAAAAGGTTAAACAAATAAATCTAAGCACACATAAAAACCAATACAAAACAAAACCACTGAAAGTTACTTTAGCAATAAAATTATTCTCAAAAGACACAAAGAGTCAGCAAAGAAAAGCATTTTTGTGTTAGGCAACAAGCATCTTCAGCCAAATAAAGGTAATAAAACAGCTACTGAGAGGAATGTGGGAGGTAGGTTAATGCAAAAAGCAAACTGTGAAATGAGTGGGAGTTTAAATCTTAAAATACTTAAATAACAGCCACAAAACTGAACACAATCTTCTTGTGTCTTCAAATTCTTTCAGTTACAGAAGCTGAATCTTTACTTAAGTAATACATGTAAAAATACACAAGCTAGTCATCAAATAGTTCAGTGAGCTGGTATGGCAAATTACCACATCCTACATATGCTTTCATGCCCTGTACTGCTGAGGTCAGAACCACAAGAAAGCAAACTGCCAAACAAACACAGCTTCTAAGAAACTCTTGCTAACACTTCACACAGAAAAGAAACCAGTTGTTTGGTTTCAGAATCAGATGTGGGATACATATTATGGCCTTCCTAATAGAGTGAATCATTACAGAGATAATTCAATAAACAAACTATGGACTGCAACCATGCCACATTAAAATATTCCTGGTGCAAAGACAGAAGTATGTCCTAGTCATTTTAAGATCATACAGGGGCATCAGTAATCCATTAAGGATCCTTAGGGAGATTAAAAATCAAAAGATTTTATCATTACTGTTCTTTCATCTTATCCCTGTTTTCAAGGGGAAAAAAAAAAAAAAAAAAACCAAAAAAACGACTTGCCTCATTTATAATGTTCTTTGGAACACTGTCACTATAAGTAAATGTTTTATTTTCATAACTTAAAACTAAGGATCAGATTTTCACATACAGTTGTCAAAGTACCCTGTTTACCTGAAAATTCCCATTTAACTCAAATCAAGGACAATACTGTGTTAAATCCCACTGACTGACTAAGCCACAAAAGAAGATTTGATCTTTTAAGTTTGAAAGCCAAAGGTGTAGAAAATTAAAATCATTGCAGCTGGATTTTGGGGGTTGTTTGGATTTTTCCTATAAGTGTCAAGCACACCATTATGCATAACTTTCAATTCCATGTGCTGAATGACAATAGGAATTTTCACAGAAAACACCTAGCATGAACAGTATTGAGTTTTCAAGCAAATTGTTTTCAAGCTGTGGAACCCTATGGCTAATACCATTAATGCTTAGTGAATTATGAGAAAACTAAGTGTATGGTTAGAACCACATTAAATCCATGTTGTATGAATTTATAAATCTGCTCATTTCTGTTGTCTGGATTGCCACACAGCACATCAAGACGCAAATTCAGAAATCACTAGTCTCAGCAGTGGCTCCTCAATTTTAATACCTAGCAACAGTTTCTTAGAACAAACTGAGGATTTTCAAGCAAGTAAGTACGATGAGTTATTTTAGCAGCCACTCTGCAGCTATAGATAGCAACAAAGTCAAGACAGTAAAAGTAATATGAATCACTACACTTAGGGTGATCTTATGTGAAACCTTTTAACAGGTTGTTTTAGCCAAAATCACCGACTTCTTATGCTACTTACTCATAGCAGAAGTACCTCTGACACTGCCAGAGGCAAAATTCTTCAACAGGCTTGAGAAAGAATTCCAGGGCAGCCAAAAGCTTTACTTAGAATCTGCACTAGCAAGCAGACAGGGTGGTGCTCGATTTGATATTCAAAGAAAAAAAAAAAAGAGAGAGGGAATGAATAAACACCAGGTACCCACTGAAAGTCAGGACTGACCCAGTAACAATCACTGAATGAACCATGTGCACCTGCCAGCTTCAAGACATGTTTCAGTAGCATAAGGTTTATTTCCATAATCTACTAGACACAGCTTTTAAAACATATTCCGGTCTTTCTTCTGATAGACAGAGAAAGTATAAACATGTTCTAGCTATGGCTCCTGGAGTAACAATTCAAATTTGCCAAGTTGCCCATTCCAAAATTGCAATAGGAGGCCAGAGAGTCATATGCTATGACTTTCCTACAAGTATATTCTAAATAACACATTGCCTCTTTATGCATAAAAGTAAGAGTAGATAAATCAACAGCTAAAATCCTCCAAGAGGCTGGTTAGGTCCCCATTGTGTACTGCCATTCACGCTAACCAGTCTCAGTGAAGATGTATTAGACCATGGCAAAGATAAAGCAAGCTACAGGCCTTCTCACCTCTCTGGCTCAGCACAACTGTAACAGAAGCGCTTGGGACAGAAAGCTTTTCTCCAGCTGGCACACACAACCTTAAAAGCAGTATAAGTAGGTAAAATTAATAATGATGCCAGACAATAACCTGTGTCAGACCACCATCAGAAAATATTATACAAGTTTTTAGCAAAGAGGCATTTCTTGACCAAGTAAACAAATGACAATTTTAATCCCCATGCTTCCTCTAGAAGTACAAATGTTATCTATTGGCCTGGGTCCAATGGTAAAACACTTACATTACTGATGAAGGTGTCACACCAACACTTTACACAGACCTTTTTATAATAGAATATGAATTGGCATTTGATGGCATGCAATATTTCTCTTGGTTTAACAAAGTTCTGTCTGATCCAAAACCAGATTCTTTCTTACCCTTTACTAAAGCAATGCTGAATTCTATTAGACAGGCTTACAACTGTTATCTTGGAAGACTACAGAAAAAGGGCTTACTTCTCAATTTGTGTAGCTTTTACCATGTATGTTTCAATTAAGAACTGTTACATTCTCCTTCAAGATCCTGCAGTTCTCCTATTCAACACATAGTAAATGATCCTTATGAAAAGTAAATGCAACAATATTATAACATGCAAATAAGTGTAACAAATAAGCACTCAAAAGTAGTCCCAAAATAGTAACATGCCAGTTTGGAAAC
This sequence comes from Nestor notabilis, assembly GCF_000696875.1. NCBI lineage: Eukaryota > Metazoa > Chordata > Aves > Psittaciformes > Psittacidae > Nestor > Nestor notabilis. The sequence continues at coordinate 26,117 of NW_009914211.1, forward strand.
AAACAGTTAAAATTGCCTAAGCAATACAGAGACAACACAGAGGACTTGATGCGTATCAAGTTAGATGTCCAGTCTTTCCACCTTCCTTAAAAGAAAAAAACAACAAAACGGAATGATACACAAAGCTAAAACCATCTAACCCTTTAATTTGCAAACTCCCTTTCTGCAACCCTCCCCCCATGTTGAGGTGACACATACATGGATACAAACCCAGGATCCACAAGGCCGAATGCTCGAGGTATCTGTGATACCCTCCAAATAGTTCAGAGCCCTAAACCAGTCCCTCGTGGCTTTAAGGACACACGAATAAACCCAGTACCACCGGAACATAGGAAGGAATGCGAGAACGGCTTCGCTGAGCCTGCCTGAGGCCGAGGGAGCCCACCCCGACCTGACACCCTGCAGATGCCCCAGGAGGAGCACACAGAGGCCTGGGCAGGCCAGTCTCTACCTACAAGCAGGGTACGTAAGGGAGTTCAGTTCTTCCATCCCGCCAGCCAGACGGTTTAAATCCTAATCTGGGAGTGCTAATTACAGCACAGCACTCTGCCGATAACCAAACAGCGCAGACCCCCTCCCGCCCTCACCGCAGGCCGCGGGGGGAGCCGGCCTGAGCAG